>NW_028270145.1:114695828-114846899 GCF_037043375.1 Chiloscyllium plagiosum
AGAGAGTGCTGTAAATTCTGTCTTATGATCCTGCCCTGCTAGCTACCTGATGAAGGAGCGTCGCTCCGAAAGCTTGTACTTCCAAATAAAACTGTTGGACTATAACCTGGTGTTGTGTGGCTTTTAACTTTGTCCACCCCAGACCAACACCAGCATCTCCTCATCATCCACACCAGAGAGAGAGAGAGAGAGAGACTTGCACACACCAGAAAGAAAGAGAGAGAGAGACAGAGACAGAGATGGACACATTCTCTGAGTCAATGAGATCAGCTCACTTAAACATATATCAGAGATCATTGATGACAGGAGTGCTGAGAGATGTAAAATACTAATTTAATTTGGTAAAATTCCAACCAGCTCATTGGAGCTAAAAGTTTTACTGGCTGGACCCCAGCACTTATACAGAAAGGAACAATTGTGGAGAATGGGGGATGGGATGGCAGGGGATAGAATGAGGCCATTCATTTCCTTCAGCTACTTCCAAAAGAATCAGGGATGGGAGGGGAATTTTGATTAGTTCATGGGGTGAGGGTGTAACTAGCTAGGCCAGCATTTATTATCCAGAGGGTGGTTAAGAGTCAACCCCATTGCTGTGGGTCTGGAGTCACATGTAGGCCAGACCAGGTAAAGATGGCAGTTTCTTTCCCTAAAGGACATGAGTGAACCAGATGGGTTTTTATGACAATTGATGATAGTTACTTGGTAGCAGTTAGGCTAATGTTTCTCCAATTCCAGTTTGTTTAAAGTTGAATTCAAATGTCACTGTCTGCCACAGTGGGATTTGATCATTAGCCTGGGGCTCAGGGTGACTAACTCAGCACCATCTCCATAATCTGTATTGAGGGGAGGTGGATGGGGTGGAGATTAGTAGAGGGCAGGGACAGGGAGGGGAATGGAGGCAAGAAAGTAGAGGTGAGGGGGATGGGGGAGAAACACTCCAATATAAATAATTACCCTGCCTCAAGGTGCCATTCCGTTGACCTGCCCATACCTCTCCATGTGCTACTGTCTCACATGCGATTCCAGATGATGAGGATTAGTTGACTATTTGGCCACAATGGGCATCACAATGAGGCCAGATCGTGCTTGAACCAGCACCTGGACCCATCCTACCCACAGGCTCTTTTAAGTCAGACTCAGAATACCAATCCAAGAATTATCCAGTCCAAAAGCCCCTTACCCCCGAGTGCTTCCTGAACAGCCACTAAATCCAACAGAGGTTTCGCCCTGCTTCCGCCCCTGAGATTTCCTCTGTGTGTGGCACTATACAGGAAAGTGGCTTTAGGGAGCCCTTAGATCTGCTGAAGTCATGGTCCTCACTAGCACCCAGGTTACAGCCTCACAGGTTGGGCCCATGCACTATCTTGATATTATAAAAAATGAGTCACTTTACAGACAGACTTTACCTTGTGCCCCAGAAGGTAGCCAGACCTCAGAGAGATGCTGCCTAATCTGACAGCCGGAAGCTCAGCAGCCCCAACTGCTGGCTATGTACTACAGGTGGATTTCACCCTTCAGGACTCCACGTGCTGTATGTACCCAATGCTGTGACTCTGCCTGACAGTTTGCTGTGCACGCAGTAAACTGCACGCTTAAAAATCAAAGAACGGAGAAGGCTGGAGAAATTCAGAAGTTCTGGCAGCATCTGTGGAGAGCGCGGCATGGTGGCACAGTGGTTAGCACTGCTGCCTCACAGCGCCAGAGACCTGGGTTCAATTCCAGCCTCAGGCGACTGACTGTGTGGAGTTTGCACATTCACCCCGTGTCTGCATGGGTTTCCTCCGGGTGCTCCGGTTTCCTCCCACAGTTCAAAAATGTGCAGGTTAGGTGAATTGGCCACGCTAAACTGCCCGTAGTGTGAGGTGAAGGGGTCTGGGTGAGTTGCTCTTCGGAGGGTCGGTGTGGACTTGTTGGGCCGAAGGGCCTGTTTCCACACTGAAAGTAATCTAATCTAAAAAACGGAGTTACGGTTTTGAGTCCAGCGATTCTTCTTCAGCCAAAAGAGAAAATGCTGGAAAATCTCAGCAGGTCTGGCAGGATCTGTAAGGAGAGAAAAGAGCTGAGGTTTCGAGTCTAACTGACCCTTTATCAAAGGGTCTTCAGACCTTACAATTGAAAAGCACTATTCCAGGAAGTTTCATATTGGACTCGAAATGTTAACCCTGCTTCTCTTTACACAGATGCTGAGTTTCTCCAGCACTTCCTGCTTGCATTTCATAGTTGTGGCATTTTGCTTTCATACACTTAGGCAGGTTATGGACCAAGTGTTGGGAAATGGGATTGGAATAGTTAGGGGATATAATAAATGCGTTCTGAGGCAGAGTCACTCAACCCGAAACAATAACTCTGCTTTGCCTCTGCAGATGCTGCAGAGCTGCTGAATTCCTCCTGCAATCTCTGCTTTTGTTTCAGAATGATTAGATGGTGTGTTTGACTAGCAAGGACACGATGGGCCAAAGGGTCTTTTTTCTGTGATCTCTATGACTTTGAAGTCAGTTGGCTAGCTGTAATCACTACTTCATAACTCGTGATGTGTTTTACTGTTTTAGATGAACTAACCCATGGGGTTAATCAATGGCTGATGAATGAGTGATTATCATTAATGTGACACCACCTGCGCCCGTGGGAGCAGGGCCCACTCTTGGAATGTCTTGTGGTCCAGGGACCTCAGGGGATGTGGTCTCAGCGGGAGAGGGGAGGGGTTTGTTGGGCTGGTGTCAAGAGGGAGGTGGATTGCCTTGGGGGGGCTGGGGTTGCCTCTAGTGGACCCGGGAGGTTCAGAAAGCAGCAACCCACGACCCCCACCCCAGGCCTTGTAGCGAAACAACGGCCCAAAATGGACCCCACAGCCAACATCACCGAGAAAGCAGAACATTGCTATATTTGGGAACTTGCTGTGCACGCATTAGTTGCTGCATTTCCCACAACCCAACAGTGCCCACACCCCAAAGCAGAAAAACAGGGGCTTCCTCAGCACAATATAAACCAGAGCTTTCATTTGTTCTTACAGCAGAGCGGAATCGGGGGAAGTCTGGTGGAGATATTCACAATTACAAATAGGGGGCTCGACATTGTTACTATTTCCAAAGTTAGGGTGGGCAAGAACGAGTGGGGCACAGGTTTCATGGGAGTCGGCAATAAACCTTGGCCCAGCCAACAGCACCTACAGCCCATGAGAGAAGCTACAAGGAGCCAGGCACGGTGGTGAGGGAAATGTTTCCATTCCCACTCAGCGAGTCGTTGTGGTCTGCAAGGTACAGGCTGTCAGGGTGCAGGAAGCAAACCCGACAGGGACTTGCAAAAGGGACAATGGAGACATGAAGCAAGTTAAAGCAGCAAAGTGGAGCTAAGATGATCAGATCTGACACAATCTCATTGAATGGCGGAGCAGACTCAATGGGCTGGATGGCCTCCTATGTTATACTGGATGATATAAGGGTGAACATTGGAAGGGCTGGGTGGACGTGGGGATGGGGGAGGTAGGACTAACTGGAGAGTGTGTTCAAAGAGCTGACACGGCTCTGATGGTCCGAATGGCTTTCCTATGATTGTCAGATGTGGGGTCACTTACCCTTCCCACTGTCAATGTGGCATGACCATGTGCAGCTCTGGTGAAGTCAAAGCTCCCAAGATGAAAGGTTTTGGCAACAGGACACCTTGAATTCAGATCTCCCTGAGAAGCAGCGAGCATTCATTCCAGCTTTCTGCATTTTTAATGAAGTGGAACCTGAGCCGAATGTTGACCTGACTCATTCCAGGAACGAGGGAGAACCGGAGCAGCTCATAGTGTGGGGACATTCCGATTGGAGGAGAGGTACAGTCTGCACTTGGCCTGATGGTCTTGGTCAGCTTCGTCACCATCTGCCATGCCAACACACCCACTGGGACCAGGGATCCTGGTACATAGACAACACACTCACTGGGAGCAGGGATCCTGGTTCATAGACAACACACTCACTGGGACCAGGGATCCTGGTACATAGACAACACACCCACCGGGACCAGGGATCCTGGTACATAGACAACACACCCATTGGGACCAGGGATCCAGGTACATAGACAACACACCCACTGGGACCAGGGTTCCTGGTACATAGACAACACACCCACTGGGACCAGGGCTCCTGGTACATAGACAACACACTCACTGGGACCAGGGATCCTGGTACATAGACAACACACTCACTGGGACCAGGGATCCTGGTACATAGACAACACACCCACCGGGACCAGGGATCCTGGTACATAGACAACACACCCATTGGGACCAGGGATCCAGGTACATAGACAACACACCCACTGGGACCAGGGTTCCTGGTTCATAGACAACACAGCCACCGGGACCAGGGATCCTGGTACATAGACAACACACCCACTGGGACCAGGGATCCTGGTACATAGACAACACACCCACTGGGACCAGGGATCCTGTTACATAGACAACACAGCCACTGGGACCAGGGATCCTGGTTCATAGACAACACAGCCACCGGGACCAGGGATCCTGGTACATAGACAACACACCCACTGGGACCAGGGATCCTGTTACATAGACAACACACTCACTGGGACCAGGGATCCTGGTACATAGACAACACACCCACTGGGACCACGGTTCCTGGTACATAGACAACACACCCACTGGGACCAGGGATCCTGGTACATAGACAACACACCCACTGGGACCACGGTTCCTGGTACATAGACAACACACCCACTGGGACCAGGGATCCTGTTACATAGACAACACACTCACTGGGAACAGGGATCCTGGTACATAGACAACACACCCACTGGGACCAGGGATCCTGGTGCATAGACAACACACCCACTGGGACCAGGGATCCTGGTACATAGACAACACACCCACTGGGACCAGGGATCCTGGTACATAGACAACACACCCACTGGGACCAGGGATCCTGGTTCATAGACAACACACCCACTGCGACCAGGGATCCTGGTACATAGACAACACACCCACCAGGACCAGGGATCCTGGTACATAGACAACACACCCACTGGGACCAGGAATCCTGGTACATAGACAACACACCCACTGGGACCAGGGATCCTGGTGCATAGACAACACACCCACTGGGACCAGGGATCCTGGTACATAGACAACACACCCACTGGGACCAGGGATCCTGGTGCATAGACAACACACCCACTGGGACCAGGGATCCTGGTACATAGACAACACACCCACTGGGACCAGGGATCCTGGTACATAGACAACACACCCACTGGGACCAGGGATCCTGGTTCATAGACAACACACCCACTGCGACGAGGGATCCTGGTACATAGACAACACACACACCAGGACCAGGGATCCTGGTACATAGACAACACACCCACAGCGACCAGGGATCCTGGTACATAGACAACACACCCACTGGGACCAGGGATCCTGGTACATAGACAACACACCCACTGGGAACAGGGATCCTGGTTCATAGACAACACACCCACCGGGACCAGGGATCCTGTTACATAGACAACACACTCACTGGGACCAGGGATCCTGGTACATAGACAACACACCCACTGGGACCAGGGATCCTGGTACATAGACAACACACCCACTGGGACCAGGGATCCTGTTACATAGACAACACACCCACTGCGACGAGGGATCCTGGTTCATAGACAACACACCCACTGGGACCAGGGATCCTGGTACATAGACAACACACCCACTGGGACCAGGGATCCTGGTACATAGACAACACACCCACTGGGACCAGGGATCCTGGTACATAGACAACACACCCACTGGGACCAGGGATCCTGTTACATAGACAACACACCCACTGCGACGAGGGATCCTGGTACATAGACAACACACCCACTGGGACCAGGGATCCTGGTACATAGACAACACACCCACCAGGACCAGGGATCCTGGTACATAGACAACACACCCACTGGGACCAGGGATCCTGGTTCATAGACAACACACCCACTGCGACGAGGGATCCTGGTACATAGACAACACACCCACTGGGACCAGGGATCCTGGTTCATAGACAACACACTCACTGGGACCAGGGATCCTGGTACATAG
This sequence comes from Chiloscyllium plagiosum, assembly GCF_037043375.1. Classification (NCBI taxonomy): domain Eukaryota; kingdom Metazoa; phylum Chordata; class Chondrichthyes; order Orectolobiformes; family Hemiscylliidae; genus Chiloscyllium; species Chiloscyllium plagiosum. The sequence goes on from NW_028270145.1 coordinate 114,701,902, forward strand.
ACAACACACCCACCGGGACCAGGGATCCTGGTACATAGACAACACACCCACTGGGACCAGGGATCCTGGTACATAGACAACACACCCACTGGGAACAGGGATCCTGGTTCATAGACAACACACCCACCGGGACCAGGGATCCTGTTACATAGACAACACACTCACTGGGACCAGGGATCCTGGTACATAGACAACACACCCACTGGGACCAGGGATCCTGGTACATAGACAACACACCCACTGGGACCAGGGATCCTGGTACATAGACAACACACCCACTGGGACCAGGGATCCAGGTACATAGACAACACACCCACTGGGACCAGGGATCCTGGTTCATAGACAACACACCCACTGCGACCAGGGATCCTGGTACATAGACAACACACCCACCAGGACCAGGGATCCTGGTACATAGACAACACACCCACTGGGACCAGGAATCCTGGTACATAGACAACACACCCACTGGGACCAGGGATCCTGGTGCATAGACAACACACCCACTGGGACCAGGGATCCTGGTTCATAGACAACACACCCACCGGGACCAGGGATCCTGGTACATAGACAACACACCCACTGGGACCAGGGATCCTGGTACATAGACAACACACCCACTGGGACCAGGGATCCTGGTACATAGACAACACACCCACTGGGACCAGGGATCCTGGTACATAGACAACACACCCACTGGGACCAGGGATCCTGGTACATAGACAACACACCCACTGGGACCAGGGATCCTGGTACATAGACAACACACCCACTGGGACCAGGGATCCTGGTACATAGACAACACACCCACTGGGACCAGGGATCCTGGTACATAGACAACACACCCACTGGGACCAGGGATCCTGGTACATAGACAACACACCCACTGGGACCAGGGATCCTGTACATGGACAACACAACCACTGGGACAAGGGATCCTGGTACATAGACAACACACCCACTGGGACCAGGGATCCTGGTACATAGACAACACACCCACTGGGACCAGGGATCCTGGTACATAGACAACACACCCACTGGGACCATGGATCCTGGTACATAGACAACACACCCACTGGGACCAGGGATCCTGGTACATACACAACACACTCACTGGGACCAGGGATCCTGGTACATAGACAACACACCCACTGGGACCAGGGATCCTGGTACATAGACAACACACCCACTGGGACCAGGGATCCTGGTACATAGACAGCACACCCACTGGGACCAGGGATCCTGGTTCATAGACAACACACCCACTGGGACCAGGGATCCTGGTTAATAGACAGCACACCCACTGGGACCATGGATCCTGGTACATAGACAACACACCCACTGGGACCAGGGATCCTGGTACATACACAACACACTCACAGGGACCAGGGATCCTGGTACATAGACAACACACCCACTGGGACCAGGGATCCTGGTACATAGACAACACACCCACTGGGACCAGGGATCCTGGTACATAGACAACACACCCACTGGGACCAGGGATCCTGGTACATAGACAGCACACCCACTGGGACCAGGGATCCTGGTACATAGACAGCACACCCACTGGGACCAGGGATCCTGGTACATAGACAGCACACCCACTGGGACAAGGGATCCTGGTACATAGACAGCACACCCACTGGGACCAGGGATCCTGGTACATAGAAAACACACCCACTGGGACCGGGGATCCTGGTACATAGACAACACACCCACTGGGACCAGGGATCCTGGTACATAGACAAAACACCCACTGGGACCAGTGATCCTGGTACATAGACAACACACCCACTGGGACCAGGGTTCCTGGTACATAGACAACACACCCACCGGGACCAGGGATCCTGGTACATAGACAACACACTCACTGGGACCAGGGTTCCAGGTACATAGACAACACACCCACTAGGACCAGTGATCCTGGTACATAGACAACACAACCATTGGGACCAGTGATCCTGGTACATAGACAACACACCCACTGGGACCAGGGATCCTGGTACATAGACAACACACCCACCGGGACCAGGGATCCTGGTACATAGACAACACACCCACTGCGACCAGGGATCCTGGTACATAGACAACACACCCACTGGGACCAGGGATCCTGGTACATAGACAACACACCCACTGGGACCAGGGATCCTGGTACATAGACAACACACCCACTGGGACCAGGGATCCTGGTACATAGACAACACACCCACTGGGACCAGGGATCCTGGTGCATAGACAACACACCCACTGGGACCAGGGATCCTGGTTCATAGACAACACACCCACCGGGACCAGGGATCCTGGTACATAGACAACACACCCACTGGGACCAGGGATCCTGGTACATAGACAACACACCCACTGGGACCAGGGATCCTGGTACAAAGACAACACACCAACTGGGACCAGGGATCCTGGTACATAGACAACACACCCACTGGGACCAGGGATCCTGGTTCATAGACAACACACCCACTGGGACCAGGGATCCTGGTACATAGACAACACACCCACTGGGACCAGGGATCCTGGTACATAGACAACACACCCACTGGGACCAGGGATCCTGGTACATAGACAACACACCCACTGCGACCAGGGATCCTGTACATAGACAACACAACCACTGGGACAAGGGATCCGGGTACATAGACAACACATTCACTGGGACCAGGGATCCTGGTACATAGACAACACACCCACTGGGACCAGGGAACCTGGTACATAGACAGCACACCAACTGGGACCAGGGTTCCTGGTACATAGACAACACACCCACTGGGACCACGGTTCCTGGTACATAGACAACACGCCCACTGGGATCAGGGTTCCTGGTACATAGACAACACACCCACTGGGACCAGGGACCCTGGTACATAGACAACACACCCACTGGGACCAGGGATACTGGTACATAGACAACACACCCACAGGGACAAGGGCTCCTGGTACATAGACAACACACCCACTGGGACCAGGGATCCTGGACATCGACAACACACTCACTGGCATCAGGGATCCTGGTACATAGACAACACACCCACTGGGACCAGGGATTCTGGTACATAGACAACACACTCACTGGGATCAGGGCTCCTGGTACATAGACAACACACCCACTGGGACCAGGGATCCTGGACATAGACAACACACCCACTGGGACCAGGGATCCTGGTACATCGACAACACACTCACTGGGACCAGGGATCCTGGACAAAGACAACACACCCACGGGGACCAGGGATCCTGGACATAGACAACACACCCACTGGGACCTGGGATCCTGGACATAGACAACACACCCACTGGAACCAGGCATCCTGGACATAGACAACACACCCACTGGGACCAGGGATCCTGGTACATAGACAACACACTCACTGGGATCAGGGATCCTGGTACATAGACAACGCACCCACTGGGACCAGGGATCCTGGACATAAACAACACACCCACTGGGACCAGGGATCCTGGTACATCGACAACACACTCACTGGGACCACGGATTCTGGACATAGACAACACACCCACTGGGAAAAGGGCTCATGGTATATAGACAACACAACCACTGGGACCAGGGATCCTGGACATAGACAGCACACTCACTGGGATCAGCGATCCTGGTACATAGACAACACACCCACCGGGACCAGGGATCCTGGAACATAGACAACACACCCACTGGGACAAGGGATCCTGGACATAGACAACACACCTACTGGGACAAGGGCTCCTGGTACATAGACAACACACCCACTGCGACCAGGGATCCTGGACATAGACAACACACCCACTGGGACCAGGGGTCCTGGGACATAGACAACACACCCACTGGGACCAGAGATCCTGGTACATAGACAACACACCCACTGGGACCAGGGGTCCTGGTACATAGACAACACACCCACTGGGACCAGGGATCCTGGTACATAGACAACACACCCACTGGGGCCAGGGATCCTGGTACATAGATAACACACCCACCAGGACCAGGGATCCTGGGACATAGACAACACACCCACTGGGACCAGGGCTCCTGGTACATAGACAACACACCCACTGGGACTAGGGATCCTGGACATAGACAACACACCTACTGGGACCAGGGATCCTGGACATAGACAACACACCCACTGGGACCAGGGATCCTAGTACATAGACAACACACCCACTGGGACCAGGGATCCTGGTACATAGACAACACACCCACTGGGACCAGGAATCCTGGTACATAGACAACACACCCACCGGGACAAGGGCTCCTGGTACATAGACAACACACCCACAGGGACTAGGGATCCTGGACATAGACAACACACCCACTGGGACCAGGGATCCTGGACATAGACAACACACCCACTGGGACCAGGGATCCTAGTACATAGACAACACACCCACTGGGACCAGGGATCCTGGTACATAGACAACACACCCACTGGGACCAGGGATCCTGGTACATAGACAACACACCCACCGGGACAAGGGCTCCTGGTACATAGACAACACACCCACTGGGACCAGGGATCCTGGTACATAGACAACACACCCACTGCGACCAGGGATCCTGGTACATAGACAACACACCCACTGGGACCAGGGCTCCTGGTACATAGACAACACACCCACTGGGACCAGGGATCCTGGTACATAGACAACACACCCACTGGGACCAAGGATCCTGGTACATAGACAACACACCCACTGGGACCAGGGATCCTGGTACATAGACGACACACCCACTGGGACCAGGGATCCTGGTACATAGACAACACACCCACTGGGACCAGGGATCCTGGTACATAGACAACACACCCACTGGGACCAGGGCTCCTGGTACATAGACAACACACCCACTGGGACTAGGGATCCTGGTACATAGACAACACAGCCACTGGGACCAGGGATCCTGGTTCATAGACAACACACCCACCGGGACCAGGGATCCTGGTACATAGACAACACACCCACTGGGACCTGGGATCCTGGTACATAGACAACACACCCACTGGGACCAGGGCTCCTGGTACATAGACAACACACCCACTGGGACCAGGGCTCCTGGTACATTGACAACACACCCACTGGGACAATGGCTCATGGTACATAGACAGCACACCCACTGGGACCAGGGAACCTGGTACATAGACAGCACACCAACTGGGACCAGGGTTCCTGGTACATAGACAACACACCCACTGGGACCACGGTTCCTGGTACATAGACAACACGCCCACTGGGATCAGGGTTCCTTGTACATAGACAACACACCCACTGGGACCAGGGACCCTGGTACATAGACAACACACCCACAGGGACAAGGGCTCCTGGTACATAGACAACACACCCACTGGGACCAGGGATCCTGGACATCGACAACACACCCACTGGGATCAGGGCTCCTGGTACATAGACAACACACCCACTGGGACCAGGGATCCTGGACATAGACAACACACCCACTGGGACCAGGGATCCTGGTACATCGACAACACACTCACTGGGACCAGGGATCCTGGACATAGACAACACACCCACTGGGACCAGGGATCCTGGACATAGACAACACACCCACTGGGACCAGGGATCCTGGACATAGACAACACACCCACTGGAACCAGGCATCCTGGACATAGACAACACACCCACTGGGACCAGGGATCCTGGTACATAGACAACACACTCACTGGGATCAGGGCTCCTGGTACATAGACAACGCACCCACTGGGACCAGGGATCCTGGACATAAACAACACACCCACTGGGACCAGGGATCCTGGTACATCGACAACACACTCACTGGGACCACGGATCCTGGACATAGACAACACACCCACTGGGACAAGGGCTCATGGTATATAGACAACACAACCACTGGGACCAGGGATCCTGGACATAGACAGCACACTCATGGGGATCAGCGATCCTGGTACATAGACAACACACCCACCGGGACCAGGGATCCTGGTACATAGACAACACACCCACTGGGACAAGGGATCCTGGACATAGACAACACACCGACTGGGACAAGGGCTCCTGGTACATAGACAACACACCCACTGCGACCAGGGATCCTGGACATAGACAACACACTCACTGGGATCAGGGATCCTGGTACATAGACAACACACCCACTGGGACCAGGGATCCTGGTACATAGACAACACACCCACTGGGACCAGGGTTCCTGGTAAATAGACAACACACCCACTGGGACCAGGGGTCCTGGTACATAGACAACACACCCACTGGGACCAGGGATCCTGGTACATAGATAACACACCCACCGGGACCAGGGGTCCTGGTACATAGACAACACACCCACTGGGACCAGGGATCCTGGTACATAGACAACACACCCACTGGGACCAGGGATCCTGGTACATAGACAACACACCCACCAGGACCAGGGATCCTGGTACATAGACAACACACCCACTGGGACCAGGGCTCCTGGTACATAGACAACACACCCACTGGGACTAGGGATCCTGGTACATAGACAACACACCCACTGGGACCAGGGATCCTGGTGCATAGACAACACACCCACTGGGACCAGGGATCCTGGTACATAGACAACACACTCACTGGGACCAGGGATCATGGTACATAGACAACACACCCACTGGGACCAGGGATCCTGGTACATAGACAACACACCCACTGGGACCAGGGATCCTGGTACGTAGACAACACACCCACTGGGACCAGGGATCCTGGTACATAGACAACACACCCACTGGGACCAGGGATCCTGGTACATAGACAACACACCCACTGCGACCAGGGATCCTGGTACATAGACAACACACCCACTGGGACCAGGGCTCCTGGTACATAGACAACACACCCACAGGGACTAGGGATCCTGGACATAGACAACACACCCACTGGGACCAGGGATCCTGGACATAGACAACACACCCACTGGGACAAGGGATCCTAGTACATAGACAACACACCCACTGGGACCAGGGATCCTGGTACATAGACAACACACCCACTGGGACCAGGGATCCTGGTACATAGACAACACACCCACCGGGACAATGGCTCCTGGTACATAGACAACACACCCACTGGGACCAGGGATCCTGGTACATAGACAACACACCCACTGGGACCAGGGATCCTGGTACATAGACAACACACCCACTGGGACCAGGGATCCTGGTGCATAGACAACACACCCACTGGGACCAGGGATCCTGGTTCATAGACAACACACCCACCGGGACCAGGGATCCTGGTACATAGACAACACACCCACTGGGACCAGGGATCCTGGTACATAGACAACACACCCACTGGGACCAGGGATCCTGGTACAAAGACAACACACCCACTGGGACCAGGGATCCTGGTACATAGACAACACACCCACTGGGACCAGGGATCCTGGTTCATAGACAACACACCCACTGGGACCAGGGATCCTGGTACATAGACAACACACCCACTGGGACCAGGGATCCTGGTACATAGACAACACACCCACTGGGACCAGGGATCCTGGTACATAGACAACACACCCACAGGGACAAGGGCTCCTGGTACATAGACAACACACCCACTGGGACCAGGGATCCTGGACATAGACAACACACTCACTGAGATCAGGGCTCCTGGTACATAGACAACACACCCACTGGGACCAGGGATCCTGGTACATAGACAACACACTCACTGGGATCAGGGCTCCTGGTACATAGACAACACACCCACTGGGACCAGGGATCCTGGACATAGACAACACACCCACTGGGACCAGGGATCCTGGTACATCGACAACACACTCACTGGGACCAGGGATCCTGGACATAGACAACACACCCACTGGGACCAGGGATCCTGGACATAGACAACACACCCACTGGGACCAGGGATCCTGGACATAGACAACACACCCACTGGAACCAGGCATCCTGGACATAGACAACACACCCACTGGGACCAGGGATCCTGGTACATAGACAACACACTCACTGGGATCAGGGCTCCTGGTACATAGACAACGCACCCACTGGGACCAGGGATCCTGGACATAAACAACACACCCACTGGGACCAGGGATCCTGGTACATCGACAACACACTCACTGGGACCACGGATCCTGGACATAGACAACACACCCACTGGGACAAGGGCTCATGGTATATAGACAACACAACCACTGGGACCAGGGATCCTGGACATAGACAGCACACTCATGGGGATCAGCGATCCTGGTACATAGACAACACACCCACCGGGACCAGGGATCCTGGTACATAGACAACACACCCACTGGGACAAGGGATCCTGGACATAGACAACACACCTACTGGGACAAGGGCTCCTGGTACATAGACAACACACCCACTGCGACCAGGGATCCTGGACATAGACAACACACTCACTGGGATCAGGGATCCTGGTACATAGACAACACACCCACTGGGACCAGGGATCCTGGTACATAGACAACACACCCACTGGGACCAGGGTTCCTGGTAAATAGACAACACACCCACTGGGACCAGGGGTCCTGGTACATAGACAACACACCCACTGGGACCAGGGATCCTGGTACATAGATAACACACCCACCGGGACCAGGGGTCCTGGTACATAGACAACACACCCACTGGGACCAGGGATCCTGGTACATAGACAACACACCCACTGGGACCAGGGATCCTGGTACATAGACAACACACCCACCAGGACCAGGGATCCTGGTACATAGACAACACACCCACTGGGACCAGGGCTCCTGGTACATAGACAACACACCCACTGGGACTAGGGATCCTGGTACATAGACAACACACCCACTGGGACCAGGGATCCTGGTGCATAGACAACACACCCACTGGGACCAGGGATCCTGGTACATAGACAACACACTCACTGGGACCAGGGATCATGGTACATAGACAACACACCCACTGGGACCAGGGATCCTGGTACATAGACAACACACCCACTGGGACCAGGGATCCTGGTACGTAGACAACACACCCACTGGGACCAGGGATCCTGGTACATAGACAACACACCCACTGGGACCAGGGATCCTGGTACATAGACAACACACCCACTGCGACCAGGGATCCTGGTACATAGACAACACACCCACTGGGACCAGGGCTCCTGGTACATAGACAACACACCCACAGGGACTAGGGATCCTGGACATAGACAACACACCCACTGGGACCAGGGATCCTGGACATAGACAACACACCCACTGGGACAAGGGATCCTAGTACATAGACAACACACCCACTGGGACCAGGGATCCTGGTACATAGACAACACACCCACTGGGACCAGGGATCCTGGTACATAGACAACACACCCACCGGGACAATGGCTCCTGGTACATAGACAACACACCCACTGGGACCAGGGATCCTGGTACATAGACAACACACCCACTGGGACCAGGGATCCTGGTACATAGACAACACACCCACTGGGACCAGGGATCCTGGTGCATAGACAACACACCCACTGGGACCAGGGATCCTGGTTCATAGACAACACACCCACCGGGACCAGGGATCCTGGTACATAGACAACACACCCACTGGGACCAGGGATCCTGGTACATAGACAACACACCCACTGGGACCAGGGATCCTGGTACAAAGACAACACACCCACTGGGACCAGGGATCCTGGTACATAGACAACACACCCACTGGGACCAGGGATCCTGGTTCATAGACAACACACCCACTGGGACCAGGGATCCTGGTACATAGACAACACACCCACTGGGACCAGGGATCCTGGTACATAGACAACACACCCACTGGGACCAGGGATCCTGGTACATAGACAACACACCCACTGCGACCAGGGATCCTGTACATAGACAACACAACCACTGGGACAAGGGATCCGGGTACATAGACAACACATTCACTGGGACCAGGGATCCTGGTACATAGACAACACACCCACTGGGACCAGGGAACCTGGTACATAGACAGCACACCAACTGGGACCAGGGTTCCTGGTACATAGACAACACACCCACTGGGACCACGGTTCCTGGTACATAGACAACACGCCCACTGGGATCAGGGTTCCTGGTACATAGACAACACACCCACTGGGACCAGGGACCCTGGTACATAGACAACACACCCACTGGGACCAGGGATACTGGTACATAGACAACACACCCACAGGGACAAGGGCTCCTGGTACATAGACAACACACCCACTGGGACCAGGGATCCTGGACATCGACAACACACTCACTGGCATCAGGGATCCTGGTACATAGACAACACACCCACAGGGACAAGGGCTCCTGGTACATAGACAACACACCCACTGGGACCAGGGATCCTGGACATCGACAACACACTCACTGGCATCAGGGATCCTGGTACATAGACAACACACCCACTGGGACCAGGGATTCTGGTACATAGACAACACACTCACTGGGATCAGGGCTCCTGGTACATAGACAACACACCCACTGGGACCAGGGATCCTGGACATAGACAACACACCCACTGGGACCAGGGATCCTGGTACATCGACAACACACTCACTGGGACCAGGGATCCTGGACAAAGACAACACACCCACGGGGACCAGGGATCCTGGACATAGACAACACACCCACTGGGACCTGGGATCCTGGACATAGACAACACACCCACTGGAACCAGGCATCCTGGACATAGACAACACACCCACTGGGACCAGGGATCCTGGTACATAGACAACACACTCACTGGGATCAGGGCTCCTGGTACATAGACAACGCACCCACTGGGACCAGGGATCCTGGACATAAACAACACACCCACTGGGACCAGGGATCCTGGTACATCGACAACACACTCACTGGGACCACGGATCCTGGACATAGACAACACACCCACTGGGAAAAGGGCTCATGGTATATAGACAACACAACCACTGGGACCAGGGATCCTGGACATAGACAGCACACTCACTGGGATCAGCGATCCTGGTACATAGACAACACACCCACCGGGACCAGGGATCCTGGAACATAGACAACACACCCACTGGGACAAGGGATCCTGGACATAGACAACACACCTACTGGGACAAGGGCTCCTGGTACATAGACAACACACCCACTGCGACCAGGGATCCTGGACATAGACAACACACCCACTGGGACCAGGGGTCCTGGGACATAGACAACACACCCACTGGGACCAGAGATCCTGGTACATAGACAACACACCCACTGGGACCAGGGGTCCTGGTACATAGACAACACACCCACTGGGACCAGGGATCCTGGTACATAGACAACACACCCACTGGGAACAGGGATCCTGGTACATAGATAACACACCCACCAGGACCAGGGATCCTGGTACATAGACAACACACCCACTGGGACCAGGGCTCCTGGTACATAGACAACACACCCACTGGGACTAGGGATCCTGGACATAGACAACACACCTACTGGGACCAGGGATCCTGGACATAGACAACACACCCACTGGGACCAGGGATCCTAGTACATAGACAACACACCCACTGGGACCAGGGATCCTGGTACATAGACAACACACCCACTGGGACCAGGGATCCTGGTACATAGACAACACACCCACCGGGACAAGGGCTCCTGGTACATAGACAACACACCCACAGGGACTAGGGATCCTGGACATAGACAACACACCCACTGGGACCAGGGATCCTGGACATAGACAACACACCCACTGGGACCAGGGATCCTAGTACATAGACAACACACCCACTGGGACCAGGGATCCTGGTACATAGACAACACACCCACTGGGACCAGGGATCCTGGTACATAGACAACACACCCACCGGGACAAGGGCTCCTGGTACATAGACAACACACCCACTGGGACCAGGGATCCTGGTACATAGACAACACACCCACTGCGACCAGGGATCCTGGTACATAGACAACACACCCACTGGGACCAGGGCTCCTGGTACATAGACAACACACCCACTGGGACCAGGGATCCTGGTACATAGACAACACACCCACTGGGACCAAGGATCCTGGTACATAGACAACACACCCACTGGGACCAGGGATCCTGGTACATAGACGACACACCCACTGGGACCAGGGATCCTGGTACATAGACAACACACCCACTGGGACCAGGGATCCTGGTACATAGACAACACACCCACTGGGACCAGGGCTCCTGGTACATAGACAACACACCCACTGGGACTAGGGATCCTGGTACATAGACAACACAGCCACTGGGACCAGGGATCCTGGTTCATAGACAACACACCCACCGGGACCAGGGATCCTGGTACATAAGACAACACACCCACTGGGACCTGGGATCCTGGTACATAGACAACACACCCACTGGGACCAGGGCTCCTGGTACATAGACAACACACCCACTGGGACCAGGGCTCCTGGTACATTGACAACACACCCACTGGGACAATGGCTCATGGTACATAGACAGCACACCCACTGGGACCAGGGAACCTGGTACATAGACAGCACACCAACTGGGACCAGGGTTCCTGGTACATAGACAACACACCCACTGGGACCACGGTTCCTGGTACATAGACAACACGCCCACTGGGATCAGGGTTCCTTGTACATAGACAACACACCCACTGGGACCAGGGACCCTGGTACATAGACAACACACCCACAGGGACAAGGGCTCCTGGTACATAGACAACACACCCACTGGGACCAGGGATCCTGGACATAGACAACACACTCACTGAGATCAGGGCTCCTGGTACATAGACAACACACCCACTGGGACCAGGGATCCTGGTACATAGACAACACACTCACTGGGATCAGGGCTCCTGGTACATAGACAACACACCCACTGGGACCAGGGATCCTGGACATAGACAACACACCCACTGGGACCAGGGATCCTGGTACATCGACAACACACTCACTGGGACCAGGGATCCTGGACATAGACAACACACCCACTGGGACCAGGGATCCTGGACATAGACAACACACCCACTGGGACCAGGGATCCTGGACATAGACAACACACCCACTGGAACCAGGCATCCTGGACATAGACAACACACCCACTGGGACCAGGGATCCTGGTACATAGACAACACACTCACTGGGATCAGGGCTCCTGGTACATAGACAACGCACCCACTGGGACCAGGGATCCTGGACATAAACAACACACCCACTGGGACCAGGGATCCTGGTACATCGACAACACACTCACTGGGACCACGGATCCTGGACATAGACAACACACCCACTGGGACAAGGGCTCATGGTATATAGACAACACAACCACTGGGACCAGGGATCCTGGACATAGACAGCACACTCATGGGGATCAGCGATCCTGGTACATAGACAACACACCCACCGGGACCAGGGATCCTGGTACATAGACAACACACCCACTGGGACAAGGGATCCTGGACATAGACAACACACCTACTGGGACAAGGGCTCCTGGTACATAGACAACACACCCACTGCGACCAGGGATCCTGGACATAGACAACACACTCACTGGGATCAGGGATCCTGGTACATAGACAACACACCCACTGGGACCAGGGATCCTGGTACATAGACAACACACCCACTGGGACCAGGGTTCCTGGTAAATAGACAACACACCCACTGGGACCAGGGGTCCTGGTACATAGACAACACACCCACTGGGACCAGGGATCCTGGTACATAGATAACACACCCACCGGGACCAGGGGTCCTGGTACATAGACAACACACCCACTGGGACCAGGGATCCTGGTACATAGACAACACACCCACTGGGACCAGGGATCCTGGTACATAGACAACACACCCACCAGGACCAGGGATCCTGGTACATAGACAACACACCCACTGGGACCAGGGCTCCTGGTACATAGACAACACACCCACTGGGACTAGGGATCCTGGTACATAGACAACACACCCACTGGGACCAGGGATCCTGGTGCATAGACAACACACCCACTGGGACCAGGGATCCTGGTACATAGACAACACACTCACTGGGACCAGGGATCATGGTACATAGACAACACACCCACTGGGACCAGGGATCCTGGTACATAGACAACACACCCACTGGGACCAGGGATCCTGGTACGTAGACAACACACCCACTGGGACCAGGGATCCTGGTACATAGACAACACACCCACTGGGACCAGGGATCCTGGTACATAGACAACACACCCACTGCGACCAGGGATCCTGGTACATAGACAACACACCCACTGGGACCAGGGCTCCAGGTACATAGACAACACACCCACAGGGACTAGGGATCCTGGACATAGACAACACACCCACTGGGACCAGGGATCCTGGACATAGACAACACACCCACTGGGACCAGGGATCCTAGTACATAGACAACACACCCACTGGGACCAGGGATCCTGGTACATAGACAACACACCCACTGGGACCAGGGATCCTGGTACATAGACAACACACCCACCGGGACAATGGCTCCTGGTACATAGACAACACACCCACTGGGACCAGGGATCCTGGTACAGAGACAACACACCCACTGCGACCAGGGATCCTGGTACATAGACAACACACCTACTGGGACCAGGGCTCCTGGTACATAGACAACACACCCACTGGGACCAGGGATCCTGGTACATAGACAACACACCCACTGGGACCAAGGATCCTGATACATAGACAACACACCCACTGGGACTAGGGATCCTGGTACATAGACGACACACCCACTGGGACCAGGGATCCTGGTACATAGACAACACACCCACTGGGACCAGGGATCCTGGTACATAGACAACACACCCACTGGGACCAGGGCTCCTGGTACATAGACAACACACCCACTGGGACTAGGGATCCTGGTACATAGACAACACACCCACTGGGACCAGGGATCCTGGTTCATAGACAACACACCCACCGGGACCAGGGATCCTGGTACATAGACAACACACCCACTGGGACCAGGGATCCTGGTACATAGACAACACACCCACTGGGACCAGGGCTCCTGGTACATTGACAACACACCCACTGGGACCAGGGTTCCCGGTAGATAGACAACACACCCACTGCGACCAGGGATCCTGGTACATAGACAACACACCCACCGGGACCAGGGATCCTGGTACATAGACAACACACCCACTGGGACCAGGGATCCTGGTACATAGACAACGCACCCTCTGGGACCAGGGATCCTGGACATAGACAACACACCCACTGGGACCAGGGATCCTGGTACATAGACAACACACCCACTGCGACCAGGGATCCTGGTACATAGACAACACACCCACTGCGACCAGGGATCCTGGTTCATAGACAACACACCCACCGGGACCAGGGATCCTGGTACATAGACAACACACCCACTGGGACCAGGGTTCCTGGTACATAGACAACACACCCACTGGGACCAGGGCTCCTGGTACATGGACAACACACCCACTGGGACCAGGGCTCCTGGTACATTGACAACACACCCACTGGGACCAGGGATCCTGGTACATAGACAACACACCCACCGGGACCAGGGATCCTGGTACATAGACAACACACCCACTGGGACCAGGGATCCTGGTACATAGACAACGCACCCTCTGGGACCAGGGATCCTGGACATAGACAACACACCCACTGGGACCAGGGATCCTGGTACATAGACAACACACCCACTGCGACCAGGGATCCTGGTACATAGACAACACACCCACTGGGACCAGGGATCCTGGTTCATAGACAACACACCCACCGGGACCAGGGATCCTGGTACATAGACAACACACCCACTGGGACCAGGGTTCCTGGTACATAGACAACACACCCACTGGGACCAGGGCTCCTGGTACATGGACAACACACCCACTGGGACCAGGGCTCCTGGTACATTGACAACACACCCACTGGGACCAGGGTTCCCGGTACATAGACAACACACCCACTGCGACCAGGGATCCTGGTACATAGACAACACACCCACTGGGACCAGGGATCCTGGTACATAGACAACACACCCACTGCGACCAGGGATCCTGGTACATAGACAACACACCCACCGGGACCAGGGATCCTGGTACATAGACAACACACCCACTGGGACCAGGGATCCTGGTACATAGACAACACACCCACTGGGACCAGGGATCCTGGTACATAGACAACACACCCACTGGGACCAGGGATCCTGCTACATAGACAACACACCCACTGGGACCAGGGATCCTGGTACATAGACAACACACCCACTGGGACCAGGGATCCTGGTACATAGACAACACACCCACCGGGACCAGGGATCCTGGTACATAGACAACACACCCACTGGGACCAGGGATCCTGGTACATAGACAACACACCCACTGGGACCAGGGATCCTGGTACATAGACAACACACCCACTGGGACCAGGGATCCTGGTACATAGACAACACACCCACTGGGACCACGGATCCTGGTACATAGACAACACACCGACTGGGACCAGGGATCCTGGTTCATAGACAACACACCGACTGGGACCAGGGATCCTGGTACATAGACAACACACCCACTGGGACCAGGGATCCTGGTACATAGACAACGCACCCACTGGGACCAGGGATCCTGGTACATAGACAACACGCCCACTTGGACCAGGGATCCTGTACATAGACAACACAACCACTGGGACAATGGCTCATGGTACATAGACAGCACACCCACTGCGACCAGGGATCCTGGTACATAGACAGCACACCAACAGGGACCAGGGTTCCTGGTACATAGACAACACACCCACTGGGACCACGGTTCCTGGTACATAGACAACACGCCCACTGGGACCAGGGACCCTGGTACATAGACAACACTCTCACTGGGATCAGGGATCCTGGTACATAGACAACACACCCACTGAGACCAGGGATCCTGGACATAGACAACACACCCACTGGGACCAGGGATCCTGGTACATAGACAACACACCCACTGGGACCAGGGATCCTGGTACATAGACAACACACCCACTGGAACCAGGGATCCTCGTACATAGTCAACACACCCACTGGGACCAGGGATCCTGGACATAGACAACACACCCACTGGGACCAGGGATCCTGGTACATAGACAACACACCCACTGGGACCAGGGATCCTGGTACATAGACAACACACCCACTGGGACCAGGGATCCTGGACATAGACAACACACTCACTGGGATCAGGGATCCTGGTACATAGACAGCACACCCACTGGGACCAGGGATCCTGGTACATAGACAACACACCCAGTGGGACCAGGGATCCTGGTATATAGACAACACACCCACTGGGACCAGGGATCCTGTTACATAGACAACACACCCACTGGGACCAGGGATCCTGGTACATAGACAACACACCCACTGGGACCAGGGATCATGGTTCATAGACAACACACCCACTGGGACCAGGGATCCTGGTACATAGACAACACACCCACTGGGACCAGGGATCCTGGTACATAGACAACACACCCACTGGGACAAGGGATCCTGGTACATAGACAACACACCCACTGCGACCAGGGATCCTGTACATAGACAACACAACCACTGGGACAAGGGATCCTGGTACATAGACAACACATTCACTGGGACCAGGGATCCTGGTACATAGACAACACACCCACTGGGACAAGGGATCCTGGTACATAGACAACACACCCACTGGGACCAGGGATCCTGGTACATAGACAACACACACACTGGGACAATGGCTCATGGTACATAGACAGCACACCCACTGGGACCAGGGATCCTGGTACATAGACAGCACACCAACTGGGACCAGGGTTCCTGGTACATAGACAACACACCCACTGGGACCACGGTTCCTGGTACATAGACAACACGCCCACTGGGATCAGGGTTCCTGGTACATAGACAACACACCCACTGGGACCAGGGACCCTGGTACATAGACAACACAGCCACTGGGACCAGGGATACTGGTACATAGACAACACACCCACAGGGACAAGGGCTCCTGGTACATAGACAACACACCCACTGGGACCAGGGATCCTGGACATAGACAACACACTCACTGGGATCAGGGATCCTGGTACATAGACAACACACCCACTGGGACCAGGGATCCTGGACATAGACAACACACCCACTGGGACCAGGGATCCTGGTACATCGACAACACACCCACTGGAACCAGGGATCCTGGACATAGACAACACATCCACTGGGACCAGGGATCCTGGTACATAGACAACACACTCACTGGGACCAGGGATCCTGGTACATAGACAACACACCCACTGGGACCAGGGATCCTGGACATAGACAACACACCCACTGGGACCAGGGATCCTGGTACATCGACAACACACTCACTGGGACCACGGATCCTGGACATAGACAACACACCCACTGGGACAAGGGCTCATGGTATATAGACAACACAACCACTGGGACCAGGGATCCTGGACATAGACAGCACACTCACTGGGATCAGCGATCCTGGTACATAGACAACACACCTACCGGGACCAGGGACCCTGGTACATAGACAACACACCCACTGGGACAAGGGATCCTGGACATAGACAACACACCTACTGGGACAAGGGCTCCTGGTACATAGACAACACACCCACTGCGACCAGGGATCCTGGACATAGACAACACACTCACTGGGATCAGGGATCCTGGTACATAGACAACACACCCACTGGGACCAGGGAACCTGGTACATAGACAACACACCCACTGGGACCAGGGATCCTGGTACATAGACAACACACCCACTGGGACCAGGGAACCTGGTACATAGACAACACACCCACTGGGACCAGGGTTCCTGGTAAATAGACAACACACCCACTGGGACCAGGGGTCCTGGTACATAGACAACACACCCACTGGGACCAGAGATCCTGGTACATACACAACACACCCACTGGGACCAGGGGTCCTGGTACATAGACAACACACCCACTGGGACCAGGGATCCTGGTACATAGACAACACAACCACTGGGACCAGGGATCCTAGTACATAGACAACACACCCACCAGGACCAGGGATCCTGGTACATAGACAACACACCCACTGGGACCAGGGCTCCTGGTACATAGACAACACACCCACTGGGACTAGGGATCCTGGTACATAGACAACACACCCACTTGGACCAGGGATCCTGGTGCATAGACAACACACCCACTGGGACCAGGGATCCTGGTACGTAAACAACACACCCACCGGGACCAGGGATCCTGGTACATAGACAACACACCCACTGGGACCAGGGATCCTGGTACATAGACAACACACCCACTGGGACCAGGGATCCTGGTACATAGACAACACACCCACCGGGACAAGGGCTCCTGGTACATAGACAACACACCCACTGGGACCAGGGATCCTGGTACATAGACAACACACCCACCGGGACCAGGGATCCTGGACATAGACAACACACCCACTGGGACTAGGGATCCTGGTACATAGACGACACACCCACTGGGACCAGGGATCCTGGTACATAGACAACACACCCACTGGGACCAGGGATCCTGGTCCATAGACAACACACCCACTGGGACCAGGGCTCCTGGTACATAGACAACACACCCACTGGGACTAGAGATCCTGGTACATAGACAACACACCCACTGGGACCAGGGATCCTGGTCCATAGACAACACACCCACTGGGACCAGGGAACCTGGTACATAGATAACACACCCACTGGGACCAGGGATCCTGCTACCTAGACAACACACCCATCGACACCAGGGATCCTGGTACATAGACAACACACTCACTGGGACCAGGGATCCTGGTACATAGACAACACACCCTCTGGGACCAGGGATCCTGGACATAGACAACACACCCACTGGGACCAGGGATCCTGGTACATAGACAACACACCCACTGCGACCAGGGATCCTGGTACATAGACAACACACCCACTGGGACCAGGGATCCTGGTACATAGACAACACACCCACTGCGACCAGGGATCCTGGTACATAGACAACACACCCACTGGGACCAGGGATCCTGTTTCATAGACAACACACCCACCGGGACCAGGGATCCTGGTACATAGACAACACACCCACTGTGACCAGGGATCCTGGTACATAGACAACACACCCACTGGGACCAGGGCTCCTGGTACATAGACAACACACCCACTGGGACCAGGGAACCTGGTACATTGACAACACACCCACTGAGACCAGGGTTCCCAGTAGATAGACAACACACCCACTGTGACCAGGGATCCTGGTACATAGACAACACACCCACTGGGACCAGGGATCCTGGTACATAGACAACACACCCACTGGGACCAGGGATCCTGGTACATAGACAACACACCCACCGGGACCAGGGATCCTGGTACATAGACAACACACTCACTGGGACCAGGGATCCTGGTACATAGACAACACACCCTCTGGGACCAGGGATCCTGGACATAGACAACACACCCACTGGGACCAGGGATCCTGGTACATAGACAACACACCCACTGCGACCAGGGATCCTGGTACATAGACAACACACCAATGGGACCAGGGATCCTGGTACATAGACAACACACCCACTGCGACCAGGGATCCTGGTACATAGACAACACACCCACCGGGAGCAGGGATCCTGGTACATAGACAACACACCCACTGGGACCAGGGATCCTGGTACATAGACAACACACCCACTGGGACCAGGGATCCTGGTACAAAGACAACACACCCACTGGGACCAGGGATCCTGGTACATAGACAACACACCCACTGCGACCAGGGATCCTGGTACATAGACAACACACCCACCGGGAGCAGGGATCCTGGTAGATAGACAACACACCCACTGGGACCAGGGATCCTGGTACATAGACATCACACCCACTGGGACCAGGGATCCTGGTACATAGACTACACGCCCACTTGGACCAGGGATCCTGTACATAGACAACACAACCACTGGGACAAGGGATCCTGGTACATAGACAACACACTCACTGGGACCAGGGATCCTGGTACATAGACAACACACCCACTGGGACCAAGGATCCTGGTACATAGACAACACACCCACTGGGACAAGGGATCCTGGTACATAGACAACACACCCACTGGGACCAGGGATCCTGGTACATAGACAGCACACCCACTGGGACCAGGGATCCTGGTACATAGACAACACACACACTGGGACAATGGCTCATGGTACATAGACAGCACACCCACTGCGACCAGGGATCCTGGTACTTAGACAGCACACCAACAGGGACCAGGGTTCCTGGTACATAGACAACACACCCACTGGGACCACGGTTCCTGGTACATAGACAACACTCCCACTGGGACCAGGGATCCTGGACATAGACAACACACCCACTGGGACCAGGGATCCTGGACATAGACAACACACCCACTGGGACCAGGGATCCTGGTACATAGACAACACACTCACTGGGATCAGGGCTCCTGGTACATAGACAACACACCCACTGGGACCAGGGATCCTGGACATAGACAACACACCCACTGGGACCAGGGATCCTGGTACATCGACAACACACTCACTGGGACCACGGATCCTGGACATAGACAACACACCCACTGGGACAAGGGCTCATGGTATATAGACAACACAACCACTGGGACCAGGGATCCTGGACATAGACAGCACACTCACTGGGATCAGCGATCCTGGTACATAGACAACACACCCACCGGGACCAGGGATCCTGGTACATAGACAACACACCCACTGGGACAAGGGATCCTGGACATAGACAACACACCTACTGGGACAAGGGCTCCTGGTACATAGACAACACACCCACTGCGACCAGAGATCCTGGACATAGACAACACACTCACTGGGATCAGGGATCCTGGTACATAGACAACACACCCACTGGGACCAGGGATCCTGGTACATAGACAACACACCCACTGGGACCAGGGTTCCTGGTAAGTAGACAACACACCCACTGGGACCAGGGGTCCTGGTACATAGACAACACACCCACTGGGACCAGAGATCCTGGTACATAGACAACACACCCACTGGGACCAGGGGTCCAGGTACGTAGACAACACACCCACTGGGACCAGGGATCCTGGTACATAGACAACACACCCACTGGGACCAGGGATCCTGGTACATAGACAACACACCCACTGGGACCAGGGCTCCTGGTACATAGACAACATACCCACTGGGACTAGGGATCCTGGTACATAGACAACACACCCACTGGGACCAGGGATCCTGGTGCATAGACAACACACCCACTGGGACCAGGGATCCTGGTACATAGACAACACACCCACTGGGACCAGGGATCCTGGTACATAGACAACACACTCACTGGGACCAGGGATCCTGGTACATAGACAACACACCCACTGGGACCAGGGATCCTGGTACATAGACAACACACCCACTGGGACCAGGGATCCTGGTACGTAGACAACACACCCACCGGGACCAGGGATCCTGGTACATAGACAACACACCCACTGGGACCAGGGACCCTGGTACATAGACAACACACCCACTGCGACCAGGGATCCTGGTACATAGACAACACACCCACTGGGACCAGGGCTCCTGGTACATAGACAACACACCCACTGGGACTAGGGATCCTGGACATAGACAACACACCCACTGGGACCAGGGATCCTGGTACATAGACAACACACCCACTGGGACAAGGGATCCTGGACATAGACAACACACCTACTGGGACAAGGGCTCCTGGTACATAGACAACACACCCACTGCGACCAGAGATCCTGGACATAGACAACACACTCACTGGGATCAGGGATCCTGGTACATAGACAACACACCCACTGGGACCAGGGATCCTGGTACATAGACAACACACCCACTGGGACCAGGGTTCCTGGTAAGTAGACAACACACCCACTGGGACCAGGGGTCCTGGTACATAGACAACACACCCACTGGGACCAGAGATCCTGGAACATAGACAACACACCCACTGGGACCAGGGGTCCAGGTACGTAGACAACACACCCACTGGGACCAGGGATCCTGGTACATAGACAACACACCCACTGGGACCAGGGATCCTGGTACATAGACAACACACCCACTGGGACCAGGGATCCTGGTGCATAGACAACACACCCACTGGGACCAGGGATCCTGGTACATAGACAACACACCCACCGGGACCAGGGATCCTGGTACATAGACAACACACTCACTGGGACCAGGGATCCTGGTACATAGACAACACACCCACTGGGACCAGGGATCCTGGTACATAGACAACACACCCACTGGGACCAGGGATCCTGGTACGTAGACAACACACCCACCGGGAGCAGGGATCCTGGTACATAGACAACACACCCACTGGGACCAGGGATCCTGGTACATAGACAACACACCCACTGCGACCAGGGATCCTGGTACATAGACAACACACCCACTGGGACCAGGGCTCCTGGTACATAGACAACACACCCACTGGGACTAGGGATCCTGGACATAGACAACACACCCACTGGGACCAGGGATCCTGGACATAGACAACACACCCACTGGGACCAGGGATCCTAGTACATAGACAACACACCCACTGGGAACAGGGATCCTGGTACATCGACAACACACCCACTGGGACCAGGGATCCTGGTACATAGACAACACACCCACCGGGACAAGGGCTCCTGGTACATAGACAACACACCCACTGGGACCAGGGATCCTGGTACATAGACAACACACCCACTGGGACCAGGGATCCTGGTACATAGACAACACACCCACTGGGACCAGGGATCCTGGTACATAGACATCACACCCACTGGGACCAGGGATCCTGGTACATAGACAACACATCCACTGGGACCAGGGATCCTGGTACATAGACAACACACCCACTGGGACCAGGGATCCTGGTACATAGACAACACACCCACTGGGACCAGGGATCCTGGTACATAGACAACACGCCCACTTGGACCAGGGATCCTGTACATAGACAACACAACCACTGGGACAAGGGATCCTGGTACATAGACAACACACTCACTGGGACCAGGGATCCTGGTACATAGACAACACACCCACTGGGACCAGGGATCCTGGTACATAGACAACACACCCACTGGGACAAGGGATCCTGGTACATAGACAACACACCCACTGGGACCAGGGATCCTGGACATAGACAACACACCCACTGTGACCAGGGATCCTGGTACATCGACAACACACTCACTGGGACCACGGATCCTGGACATAGACAACACACCCACTGGGACAAGGGCTCATGGTATATAGACAACACAACCACTGGGACCAGGGATCCTGGACATCGACAGCACACTCACTGGGATCAGCGATCCTGGTATATAGACAACACACCCACCGGGACCAGGGATCCTGGTACATAGACAACACACCCACTGGGACAAGGGATCCTGGACATAGACAACACACCTACTGGGACAAGGGCTCCTGGTACATAGACAACACACCCACTGCGACCAGGGATCCTGGACATAGACAACACACCCACTGGGACCAGGGATCCTGTTACATAGACAACACACCCACTGGGACCAGAGATCCTGGTACATAGACAACACACCCACTGGGACCAGGGGTCCTGGTACATAGACAACACACCCACTGGGACCAGGGATCCTGGTACATAGACAACACACCCACTGGGACCAGGGTTCCTGGTAAATAGACAACACACCCACTGGGACCAGGGGTCCTGGTACATAGACAACACACCCACTGGGACCAGGGATCCTGGTACATAGACAACACACCCACTGGGACCAGGGTTCCTGGTAAATAGACAACACACCCACTGGGACCAGGGGTCCTGGTACATAGACAACACACCCACTGGGACCAGAGATCCTGGTACATAGACAACACACCCACTGGGACCAGGGGTCCTGGTACGTAGACAACACACCCACTGGGACCAGGGATCCTGGTACATAGACAACACACCCACTGGGACCAGGGATCCTGGTACATAGACAACACACCCACTGGGACCAGGGCTCCTGGTACATAGACAACATACCCACTGTGACTAGGGATCCTGGTACATAGACAACACACCCACTGGGACCAGCGATCCTGGTGCATAGACAACACACCCACTGGGACCAGGGATCCTGGTACATAGACAACACACCCACCGGGACCAGGGATCCTGGTACATAGACAACACACTCACTGGGACCAGGGATCCTGGTACATAGACAACACACCCACTGGGACCAGGGATCCTGGTACATAGACAACACACCCACTGGGACCAGGGATCCTGGTACGTAGACAACACACCCACCGGGACCAGGGATCCTGGTACATAGACAACACACCCACTGGGACCAGGGATCCTGGTACATAGACAACACACCCACTGCGACCAGGGATCCTGGTACATAGACAACACACCCACTGGGACCAGGGCTCCTGGTACATAGACAACACACCCACTGGGACTAGGGATCCTGGACATAGACAACACACCCACTGGGACCAGGGATCCTGGACATAGACAACACACCCACTGGGACCAGGGATCCTAGTACATAGACAACACACCCACTGGGACCAGGGATCCTGGTACATCGACAACACACCCACTGGGACAAGGGCTCCTGGTACATAGACAACACACCTACTGGGACAAGGGATCCTGGTACATAGACAACACACCCACCAGGACCAGGGATCCTGGTACATAGACAACACACCCACTGGGACCAGGGATCCTGGTACATAGACAACACACCCACCGGGACCAGGGATCCTGGTACATAGACAACACACCCACTGGGACCAGGGATCCTGGTACATAGACAACACACACACCAGGACCAGGGATCCTGGTACATAGACAACACACCCACTGGGACCAGGGATCCTGGTACATAGACAACACACCAACCGGGACCAGGGATCCTGGTACATAGACAACACACCCACTGGGACCAGGGATCCTGGTACATAGACAACACACCCACTGGGACTAGGGATCCTGGTACATAGACAACACACCCACTGGGACCAGGGATCCTGGTACATAGACAACACACCCACTGGGACCAGGGATCCTGGTACATAGACAACACACCCACTGGGACCAGGGATCCTGGTACATAGACAACACACCCACTGGGACTAGGGATCCTGGTACATAGACAACACACCCACTGGGACCAGGGATCCTGGTACATAGACAACACACCCACTGGGACCAGGGATCCTGGTACATAGACAACACACCCACTGGGACCAGGGATCCTGGTACATAGACAACACACCCACTGGGACCAGGGATCCTGGTACGTAGACAGCACACCCACCGGGACCAGGGATCCTGGTACATAGACAACACACTCACTGGGACCAGGGATCCTGGTACATAGACAACACACCCTCTGGGACCAGGGATCCTGGACATAGACAACACACCCACTGGGACCAGGGATCCTGGTACATAGACAACACACCCACTGCGACCAGGGATCCTGGTACATAGACAACACACCCACTGGGACCAGGGATCCTGGTACATAGACAACACACCCACTGGGACCAGGGATCCTGGTACATAGACAACACACCCACTGGGACCAGGGATCCTGGTACATTGACAACACACCCACTGCGACCAGGGATCCTGGTACATAGACAACACACCCACCGGGACCAGGGATCCTGGTACATAGACAACACACCCACCGGGACCAGGGATCCTGGTACATAGACAACACACCCACTGGGACCAGGGATCCTGGTACATAGACAACACACCCACTGGGACCAGGGATCCTGCTACATAGACAACACACCCACTGGGACCAGGGATCCTGGTACATAGACAACACACCCACTGGGACCAGGGATCCTGGTACATAGACAACACACCCACTGGGACCAGGGATCCTGGTACATAGACAACACACCCACCGGGACCAGGGATCCTGGTACATAGACAACACACCCACCGGGACCAGGGATCCTGGTACATAGACAACACACCCACCGGGACCAGGGATCCTGGTACATAGACAACACACCCACCGGGACCAGGGATCCTGGTACATAGACAACACACCCACCGGGACCAGGGATCCTGGTACATAGACAACACACCCACTGGGACCAGGGAACCTGGTACATAGACAACACACCCACTGGGACCAGGGATCCTGGTACATAGACAACACAACCACTGGGACCAGGGATCCTGGTACATAGATGACAATTCACTCCACCAGCTTCAGCGAGCAGGAGGATCCCTGAGGTAATGCATTCAGAAAAAATCACAGCAGTAAACATCCAAACCACCACTGGAGAGACAGAGGGAGAGAGATCCAGGTCAGGGTGAAGTGAGCAAGGGAATGCTAATTGAGAGAGAGCAAGGGAGGGAAGACATCATTTCAACTGGGACAGCACATCCATCCTTGGACAAGCCAAACAGAGAACGTACGAGAATTCCTTGAAGCATCGCATTCCAACCGGAACTCTATTAACAAACACATTGACTTGAATCCCATTTACCAACCCCCGAGAAAAAGAACAGGACATGACATCACCACAGGAAATGACATCACCAACCCAAGGAAACCTAAACACATAAATAGAAAGCAGGCCATGCCACTAGTGCTTCATCCAGAGGCTCACTGATTATGTTACCTCGTAGGGTGACGAAACATCTGAAAATGAATCTTCCAGTTTCTTCAATGAGCAAACCTACATCCAGAATCCTACAATGTTTCAATAAGAGTATCTCTCATTGCAAACTCCAGTGAGTAGAGTCCCAACCTGTTTAGCCTTTGCTCATGAGACAACCCCTCCATCCCAGGGATCATTGTTGTGAACCTTCTCTGAACTACCTCCAGTGAAATGACGTCTTTCCTTCAATAAGGGATCAAACAGTTCTCCCGATGTGGTCTCCCGAGTATCTTGTACAGTTTGCAGAAAGACTTCCCTACTCTTATTCTCCAAACCCCTTGAAATAAATGCATCATTCCACGACCCTTCCTGATTACCTCCTTCCCCTTGTTATATCATTTCTATAATGCTATAATAGAACCATAGAACTGTAGAAATGATACAGCACAGCAAGGGGCCATTCAGCCAGTTCATGCTGACCCAAAGACACCCAAGTTGCCCGTTCTAAATCCCACCTTCCTGCACACGGCCCATAGCCCTGCAGCTTACAGCACTGAAGGTGCAGATCTGGGCACTTTTTAAAAAAGTTTACGGTCTCTGTCCCCACCACCAAACAGGCAGCGAATTCCAGACACCCACCACCCTGTACGTAAAAACGTTTCTCCACATATACCCCTAATCCTTCTGGAACTTAGCTTGAATTGATGATCCCTGGACTTTGAATGCTCTGTCCAGGGAAACAGGTTCCTCCTGTCTACTCTATCTCCACCCTCACAATGTTGTATACCTCAATTATTGTGTTCTCTCAGCCTTCTCTGTTCCAGGGAAAACTACCCCAACCTCTCTATTCTCTCCTTGTAACTACAATTCTCCAGCCTGGGCAACATTCCAGTAAATCTTCCCAGAGTAATTACATCCTTCCTATAACATGGTGACCAGAACTGCACACAGTACACCAGGTGTGGCCTCATCAGTGTCATATACAGTTTCATCATTACGTCCCTACTTTTATATTCCATACCCCTGCCAATGAAGGAGAGCATTCCAAGTGCCTTCTTTACAACCTTAACAACCTGTACTGCTCCTTTTCGGGAAAGAACACTCCTCAGACAGCACCCACACTCAGTGCCATATATCGTCATACACACACTCTTGGCCTCTTCCTCTCCAACAACATCGCCTCACGCTGGCTCAGAGCTGCACTGCTCCCCAGTTCCACTTCATCCTCCGGCTCACTCAACTTTCTAACAAGAACCCTTTTCTGTTCCATTCAAGCATTACGAACACAAGATGCAACCATTCAGAGATACCCACGGCCCTCTGGAACCTTCCTCACCTTCCTTTCCCTCTGACTCCATTCCTGCCCCCTACCCCACCTCCTGTCGGGTACTCACCATCCTTCCTGACTTTCTGCTCTATAGTGCTGAACGTTCTTACTCAGCGAAGGTCTCAGCTTTCCCTCAGATCTCCCTCTGTGCCCCCACCTTTAATGAATTTTGGGGCATGACATGAAGAGTCGGGCTCTTTTTCAGTCGTCTTCCCCTCCGTGCCCATTTCTATGGACAAGAGTCCTCTCCCTGTCCCATAGACATCTTCACTCAGTTCCAACACTCTCCCTCCACCTGGACCCCTCCCTCTGGCCTTTTACCTGTAAATAAACTGTTCATTGAGGACTGTTGACATGACATTTGTCACCTCAATTTCTCTGCCCCACCCTTACCCAATCCAATCTATCCCCCTCCAAACTGACTGCTCTCCGTGCTCTCAAAACCTACCCTGAGTTTGTAATGAAGCCTACTGACAAGTGTCATGCTGTTGTAGTCTAGCGTACTGACTGCTACATTGCAGGAGCTGAGCACCAGCTCTCAGATACCTCCCCCTACCTCCCCTTGAACCATGACCACACTGTGGGACATTCTGTACACTACAGTCACTCACATCTGATGATCTCCCCCCACCCCATTGCCTCTAAGCTCATAGTCTCCAACCCCATACAGCCCACTTCTTCCCAAAATTCACAAACTGGAATACCTGGAGAGACCCAATGTTTCAGCCTGTTCCTGCCCCATGGAATTCATCTCTTCCTACCTTGCCTTTTCTCCTGTTGTCCAGTCCCTTCACACTTACATCCACGATTCCTCTGATGCTTTACATCAGTTTCTGAATTTCCAGCCTCCTCCTCTTTCCCATCCTTTAACACGCCCATCCCCCGCCAGGATGGTCTCAGGGCTCTCTGCTTCATCCTGGAGAAAGGCCTGAACCGTCCCCACCATCACCACTCTCCCCCACCCTGGCCGAGCTCACCCTCACCCTCACCCTCAACAAGTTCTCTGTTACAGAGACCCTGGAGCCTGCTACAGAGACTCTGGGGCCTGGTACAGAGACACTGGGGCCTGGTACAGAGTCACTGGGGCCTGGTACAGAGACTCTGGGGCCTTGTACAGAGATACTGGGGCCTGGAACAGAGACTCTAGGGCCTGGTACAGAGATACTGGGGCCTGGTACAGAGATACTGGGGCCTGTTACAGAGACCCTGGGGCCTGGTACAGAGACTCTGGGGCCTGGTACAGAGATACTGGGGCCTGGAACAGAGACTCTAGGGCCTGGTACAGAGACCCTGGGGCCTGTTACAGAGACCCTGGGGCCTGGTACAGAAACCCTGGGGCCTGTTACAGAGATCCTGGGGCCTGTTACAGAGATCCTGGGGCCTGGTACAGAGACCCTGGGGCCTAGTACAGAGACTCTGGGGCCTGTTACAGAGACCCTGGGGCCTGGTACAGAGACTCTGGGGCCTGGTACAGAGATACTGGGGCCTGGAACAGAGACTCTAGGGCCTGGTACAGAGATACTGGGGCCTGGTACAGAGACCCTGGGGCCTGGTACAGAGACCCAGCCGATGTCAAGCAGTGAATGGAGGATTAGTGGGGGGTAACAAGCAGAGTGAAAGATGAACTCTATTGCAGTAAAATCTTGCATTATTTTCAGTGTTTCACGATGGCGCTGGAGCGTGGTAACACTTTGTGTTTTGAAGAAACACTTTTCACTTTGTGTTTATACACAGTTGAGAATAAATCTAAATCTGAATCTAACCAACCCAGAGTTCCCCAGCACCGTAACTGACAGGACCCTCAGTGATGTTGGTCCCATTTCCTGTACTTCAGCCCTCACTCCCTCTCTTTCCTCCTTGCCCCCTACCATCCCCCAAGTATCCATATCCAGAGGATCATTAGCTGCCATTTCCGCCAGCCCCAGTGAGATGCCACCACCAGACACATTTTCTCTTTCCCTCCCAGTCAGCCTTCTGCAGGGACCGTTCCCTCTGGGACAATGTGTCCACCTCTCCTTCACTCCCAACACCCCCACCCCTACGGCCCCTTCCCCTGCAACCACAGAAGGTGTAACACCTGCCCGTTTTCCCTCCTCGGTATCCAAGGTTCTAAACACACCTTCCAGGTGAGGCAGTGCTTTACTTGCACTTCACTTGATCTAGAACGCTGCATTCTCTGCTCACAGTGTGGTCTCCTCTGCATTGGGGAAACAAAATGTAGACTGGGTGACCACTTCACAGAACACCTATGTTCTGCCCAGTTGAGCTTCCACTTTAACCCCCCCACCCTGTCCCCTGGTCAACGTCTCTGTCTGAGATTTGTTGCAGTGTTCCCACAAAGCCCAGCATAAGCTGGAAGAACATCACCTGCAGCCCTTCAGAATCAATACCAAGTTCAAGCATTTTAAAGCCTGAATACCTTCCTCCATGTTGTTTACCGCCCTCCCACCTCCTTTTATAAGAGATTGGAGCAGAAATTATGCCATTCAGCCCATCGAGTCTGCTCCACCATTCAGTCATGGTTGATACATTTCTCAACCTCATTCTCCCACTTTTCTCCTGTAATAGTTGATCCCATTTACAATCAAAAACCTATCTATCTCCATCTTAAATAGACTCAGCGACCTGGCCACAACAACCGTCTGTGGCAGTGAATTCCGTAGATCCACCACTCTCTGGCTGAAGAAGTTTCTCCTTGTCTCTGTTCTCAATGGTCTTCCCTTTACTCTAAGGCTGTGCCCTTGGGCCCTAGTCTCTCATATCAATGGAAACATCTTCCCAACATCTAGTGGGATACTCTGGATGTTTCAATCAGATCCCCCTCATCCTTCTAAACTCCATCGAGTATAAACCCGGAGTCCTCGTATGTTAAGCTTTTCATTTCTGGGACCATTCTCGTGAACCTCCTCTGAACACGCTCCAGGGCCAGTACATCCTTCCTGAGATATGGGGCCCAAATCCCCGACATTACTGCAAATGTGGTCTGACTAGAGCTTTATGGAGTCTCAGAAGTACATCCCTGCTTTTATATTCAAGTCCTCTCAAAATAAATGCCATCATTGCAGATGCCTTCCTAACTACTGACTCAACCTGCAAGTTGACTTTGAGAGAATCCTGGACTAGAATTCCCAAGTCTCTTTGCACTTGAAACTTCTGAATTTTCTCCCCCTTTAGAAAATAGTCCATGCCTCTATTCTTCCGACCAAAGTGTACAACCTCACACCTTACCAAGTGCACTCCATCTGCCACTACTTTGCCCGTTCTCCGAACCTGTTCAAATCCTTCTGCAGCCTCCCTGCCTTCGCCCTCTACCTATCTTTGTATCATCTGCAAACCTAGCCAGAATGCCCTCAGTTCCTTCATCTAGATTGTTAATGTATAAAGTGAAAGGTTGTGGTCCTAACACTGATCCTTGTAGAACATCACTTGTCACTGGCTGCCATCCTGAGAAGAAGGGCTTATGCCCGAAACGTTGATTCTCCTGCTCCCTGGATGCTGCCTGACCTGCTGCGCTGTTCCAGCAACACATTTTCAGCCATCCTGAGAAGGATCCTTTTATCCCCACTCTCTGCCTTCTGCCACACAGCCAGGCTTCTATCCATGCTAATACCTTGTCGCTAACGCCATGGCCCTTATCTTACTCAGCAACCTCCTCTGCGGCACCTTGTCAAAGGCCTTCTTGAAGTCCACATAGCTAACTTGCATTGGCTCTCTTTGGTCTAACATGCTTGTTACATCCTCAAAGATTTCGAGCAGATTTGTCAGACCTGACCTCCCCTTGATGAAACCGTGCTGACTTTGCCCTATTTTACCAAACACTTCCAAGTATTCAGAAATCTCATCCTACACAATGGATTCCAGGATCTTACCAACGACCGAGAATAGGTTAATCGGTCTGTAATTTTCTATCTTTTGCTTGACTCCCTTTTTAAACAGGGGTGTTATGTCAGCAATTTTCCAGTCCTCTGGGACCCTCCCTGATTCTAGTGATTCCTGAAAGACCACCACTAACGCCTCCACTATCTCTTCAGCTATCTCCCTTAGAACTCTGGGGTGTAGTCCATCTGGTCCAGGTGATTTATCCACCTTCAGGCCATTCAGTTTTTCTAGCACTTTCTCCTTGGTGATGGCCCCCACACTCAGCTCTGCCCCCTCACTCTCTTGAATTTTTGGGTTGTTATTCACGTCTTCCACTGTGAAAACTGATGCAAAATAATTATTCAGTTCCTCAGCCATTCCCTTGTTCCCCCACATTGATTTTTCAATCAATTTTTCAATGTATAATTTCAGTTACATCACACTGCAAATTTTTGCTATAAATTCTGTGTTACGATCGAGCCCTCCACTATCACCCGATGAAGGAGTGTTGCTCCGAAAGCTAGTGCTTCCAATTAAACCTGTTGGACTATAACCTGGTGTTGTGTGATTTTTAACCTAGTCAGCCATGGTTGCTTCATTCTCCCTGTACAATGTTTCTTTTTCCTCGGGATGAATCTCTGCTATGTCTCCTGAATTACTCCCAGAAACTCCTGCAACTGCTGTTCCACTGTATTTCCTGCTAGGCTTCTCTCCCAGACAATTCTACCCAGCTCTCCCCTCATGCCTCTGTAGTTGCCTTTATTCATCTCTACTACCGTTACTTAGATTAGATTAGATTACTTACAGTGTGGAAACAGGTCCTTTGGCTCAACAAGTCCACACCGACCTCAGTGTAATTTCCATCATATTATGGTCACTGTCTCCTAAGGGCTCCTTCACCCTTATTAAGTCTGCCTCATTGCTCAACACTAAATCCACAGAACTGCCTGTTCCCTACTGGGCTCCACCACAAGCTGCTTCAAAAAGCCATCTTGTAGACATTCCGCAAATTCCTTTTCTTCCAATCCACTACCAAACTGATTTTCCCAGTCTACCTGGATATTGAAATCCCCCATGATCGCTGTAAGTTTGCCTCCCCGACACATCTTTTCCATCTCCTGTTGTAGCTTGCGGCCCCAGCTCCTGACTGCTGTTTGCGGTTCCTCAATTCTCCCCACACAGATTCTATACCATCTGACCCTACTTTGTTTCTTACTATTGATTTAGTTTCATTTCTTAATAACAAGGCAACCCCACCCCCTCTGCCCACCTGCCTATCTTTTGGATATCTTGAATATTCAGCTCCCAATCCTGACCCCCTTGCAGCCAGGTCTCCGTGATACCCATCATGTCATAACTGCCAATTTCGATCTGGGCCGCCAGCTCATTTACCTTATTCCTTATACTGTCTGCATTCAGATGGAACACCTTGAGTCCTGTATTAACCGTCCCTCTGCTCACTGTCATACGTTTGCCCAGTGTGTTTGAAGTTTGATTGCTAGCCCTTTCCAGATACTCTGTATTATTTGTGTCGGTGCTGGAGAATTTAATAACTTCTCTTGAGTTCTGCACTCTTACCTTCTCTCATAATTGTGGTTTTCTAATTTCCCCGCTAACTAAACCCTCCCCCCTCTGTTTAGTATAAAGCCCAGTCTACAGCTGTAATTATGTGATTCACTCAGACTCTGATCCCAATACGGTTCAGATGAAGACCGTCCCATCAGAACAGGCCCCTTCCTCCCCAGTACTGGTGCCAATGGCCCAGGCATTTGAACCCATTTCTCCCATGCCAGCCTTTGAGCCACACATTTACCCTGCCATCACATGGGCTGCTTTCAGCAGAACCAACTGATTCTCACCTACTCATGGTCCCCATTAGCAGCATTTCTCTTCCCTGGTTCACCATTACCCAGCCTTTTGTCTGCCTAACTGTCATTCTCTCTGTTTCTGGGCTCCATCTCCAGCTCTCCACTCACTCCTTTACCCTGTCCACCCCCTGTCATCAGCCTAGAGCCTGGAGCGGGAGCAGAGCGAGTGTGGGCCAGACGATGGGGGTGGGGTGGGGGGAGAGGGGAAGAGTCCTGGATGGGAGTGTGTGACAGAGGTCGGTGAGTGGAGGCAGCGAGGGGGCAGGGGGATTGTGGGGCGAGTGTGGGGGTGGGGGTGGGGGTGGAGAGTCCTGGAGGGGGGTCTCCCTCTGCACCTTCTCTGCAGCTGTAACACTATATTCTGTATTGTGTTCTATTACCCTGGTGTATTTATGTAAGGTATGATTTCCCAGATAGCACACAAAACAATACTGTTCACTGTATCTCTGTACATGTGACAATAGAAAATCAAATTGTGATGGGCCAGATGGCTACTACTGCCCCTATTTGTTATGTTCTTATGTTGTCAATCAAATCGAATCAAATCAGACTGGTGAAGCAATAATGTGGAGATCAGAGTCATGATTAGAGTGGTGCTGGAAAAGCACAGCAGGTCAGGCAGCATCCGAGGAGCAGGAAAATTGACGTTTCAGACAAAAGCCCTTCATCAGGTCAGTTTTCCTGCTCCTCGGATGCTGCCTGACCTGCTGTGCTTTCCCAGCACCACTCTAATCTTGACTCTGATCTCCAGCATCTGCAGTTCTCACTTTCACCCTGTAAACAGATGGATTTGCCTGGGAGCTATGCATTGTATTTCATTTCTCAATTACTACAGCTACTGACTGCTCCCTGTCCAAGTAGATAATGATTGACAACGGCATAAACCACGCCCCCTTATAGATACACAAACATCATATGCCTGTAGGCGCAAGGTTGAAATGGGTAACGTGCCTTATGCCTCCTGCTGTTCAGATACACTGCAGTGCACTACAGATGTGTTTTTCATACAGAGTGCCTTCAGAGCTGGTCCAGGAGTTTCCTGATTGACTGCGTTGTGGTGAGATGTTTATTCAGAGACAAAACTGCAGATGCTGGAAATCTGAAAACAAAAGCAGAAAATACTGGAGAAACTCGGTCGGTCTGGCAGCAATTGTGGAGCGGGAAACAGAGTTAGCGTTTCGAGTCCAGTAACCCTTCCTCAGAACTGAGATATTGATGTGGAAGCAATTTTTGGCAAATACCTTATCAAACACTTGTACCGAAAACAAAAGTTATTATGGTGAACAAGAAGATTCAAACAGAAATCCCATCGGACAGACAACAGAACTTCTTCAAGGTGGTCATGTGAGTAAAACACGAAAGTTTAAACGAAGCACTGCTGAAAATCAGAATCCAAAACAGGAGACTCAGCAGGTCTGGCAGCACCTGTGGATTTAACATTTTGAATCCAAGAATCCTTCTTCAGTTCTCACCCCAGAATTGAAACGTTAATTCTGTTTCTCTCTCCACAGATGCTGCCAGACGCACTGAGTTTCTCTAGCAATTACTGACTCTAAAGACATTGGATGTATTAATGCGATTGCTCAATCAGTTTATGCTTAATCATGGGCAAATGTGATGGAAATGATGGCCAATGGTGCTATCAAGCAGATGTGGAGGCTTTGGAGAGGGTGCAGAAGAAGTTTACCAGGATGCTGCCTGGATTAGTGGGTATGAGCGATAAGGAGAGGCTAGAAAACCTCAGGTTGTTTTCCCTGGAGCGGTGGACGCTGAGAAGAGACTCTTTAGAAATCTATAAAATTATGAGATGCACAGACAGGGTTGATGGTCAGAATTATTTTCCCAGAGTTGAAAAGTTTAATATTAGGGGACATGTAGTTAAGGTGAGGGGGGAAGGTTCAAAGGAGATGTGACGGGCAAGTTTTATTACACAGAGAGTGGTAGGAGTGTGGAATGCACTGCCTGGGAGTGGTGGTGGGGGGCAGATACGATAGGGGCATTTAACGGACTTTTAGATAAGCACAGGGATATACAAGGAATGGAGGGATATGGGCCAAGGGCAGGTAGAAGGGATTTGTTTAATTTGGCGTCATGTTCAGCACACGATGGTGGGCCGAAGGGCTTGTTCCTGTACTGTTCTTTGTTCTTAGTGGCACTTATTCAGCAATAACCTGCTCAGCGACACCCAGAAAGTGAGGACTGCAGATGCTGGAGATCAGAGTTGAGAGTGTGGTGCTGGAAAAGCATGTCAGGTCAGGCAGCATCCGAGGAGCAGGAGAGTCGACATTTCAAACATAAGCCCATCATCAGGAATGACGCCCAGTTTGGGTTCCCCCAGAGTCACTCAGCTCCTGACCTCATTACAGCCTTGGTTCAAACATGGACAAAAGAGCTGAATTCCAGAGGGGAGCTGAAGGCCATATTTGACTAGATGTGGCATCAAGGAGCCTTAATATCTGGGAATCCGCGGGAGTTGATAAATACTTCACATCAGTCTTTACGGTAAAGAACATTAACAGCATTTCAAAAGCACGAAATGATCAATGAGCTAAAGGAGAGCAGAAAATAAACACAACGACCATCACTGGAGAAAAAGTGCTGAGCTAAAGGCAAATAAGTTCCTGGAACTGGTGGGATGCATTCTAGTATTTTAAAGGAAGTAGTTATCACGATAACACGTGCATAGGTAATAATCTTCCAAGAAGCATTGAATTCTGGAAAAGTCTCAGGATTGAAAAACTGTCAACTGTTGTGGAAAAAGGAAGTAAGACCAAAAAAAAAGGGCCAGTTAGTTTAATGTCTGTTAGTGCAGAATGGATGTAGTAGAACGTTTAGAAATATATATGTTCAAGCTGAATCAGTGTGGCTTCATGAATGAGAAATAATGTTTGACAAGTTAATTGTGTTTTTTTTTGAGGAGCTAATAGAGTAGATGAAGGGGGAGCAATGAATGTAACATGTCTGGATTTCCAAATGGAGTTCAATATGGTATCACGGATAGGTTACTTAATAAGGTAAGAACCCATGGTGCTGGTGCACATTAGCACAGACAGGGGTTTGACTAACTAACGGGAGAGAGAGAATTGGGGTAAATGCAGCACTTCTGGGATGGCAACCCGTAACTGATGGACTGCCATATGAATCAGTGCTAGAGTCACAATTATTAATATCTATGGGTGGCATGGTGGCTCAGTGGTTAACACTGCTGCCTCACAGCACCAGGGTGCTGGGTTCAATTCCCGCCGGTCTGTGTGGAGTTTGCACATTCTCCCCGTGCAGCGTGGGTTTCCTCCGGGTGCTCCGGTTTCCTCCCACAATCCAAAGATGTGCAGCTTAGGGTGAATTGGCCACAGTGTTAGGTGCGTTAGTCAGGGGTAAATATAAGGCAGGGGAATGGGTTTAGGTGGGTTTCTCTTTGGAGGGCCGGTGTGGACTTGTTGGGCTGAAGGGTCTGTTTCCACACTGTAGAGAATCTAATCTAATAAAAGCATGTGTTCAGGACTTGGATGAGGAAAGTGAATGTGCCACAGCCAAGTTTGTAGGTGACACTACATTAGGTTGAAGGTAATTGGTGAGGATGACACAAGGAGTGTGCAGAGAGATACAGACAGATTAAGCAAGTGGGCAAAAAACTTAGCAGCTGGAATACAATGTGGGAAAATGTGAAGTTGTGTATTTTTGACAAGAAGAATAGAGTGTTACAACACGGGGTAAGCCCTCCTGCTTAAATTAAACCAGCAACACAGAAAAGATTTATCCCGTGCAGTAATCTGTGAAAATTCAAGAGGCCAAGAATAATATAAAGTAAAATTAACAACTTTATTTCTTAAAGTATAACAGAGTACAATTAACTAACAATTATTTACAACTCCTTCCTCTAACTTATCATTTATTTCCCCTCTATAATACTTGTCCAATAAAAATCCTGATTAAGATGTACAAAACAAAACTTCTTATCTCAAAACCAGGCAGCTTTCGGTTCCTCTCTGTATTCCTGTCTTCGTTTCTTCTTCTTGGGGATTCTGCTTCACAGGTTACTGATCGATAAAGGTACCTTTAAGTGAGCTATTTTCTAGGCACTCTTTACATGCTGGGGGCTTGTCAGTTCACCTCCCAACTGTTCAATGTTTCCTGATTTTATACTCCCATAAGATTGGATTGTGTTATTGACTTTTAAGATTGTCAATATACTCAATTCAAACTGGATTGGAGTTTGGTATTTTCGGGGAATTATTTAAACTGATTGGCCTAATTCAAATCTGTTTTTGTCTCCAGGCAACCAGCTACCCTAACTGTTGGACCAAAAGGTTGCATTATATCGTTTTTCAGAACACTTGGTACTGTCAGGTAGTTCGGTTGCTTTTAACTCTCTCAGAGATACAGCACACCCACATCTTCATAACAGCTTCCCCCTTAAAAGAAAATGAACCATCATAATGAAAAGATGGCTTCATTTTTTTCCTATTTTTAAACACATTACCCTTACAGATAATTTTAATGTAAGTTAATCTTAACTTCTTCCCATATATCTGTGTATATATATAAAACATTAAATAAATACAAATCTCATCTAAACTTTATCAGTTAAATCCACGATAACACATCTGCGATTACATTCTTACAACCCACATGTACGGTTTTTAAATTAAAAGTCTGTAACATAAGATTGCAATGAAATAGTCTCATATTCTTATCTTTAAAACGCTCTAAGAATGTAAGTGGATTGTGGTCAGTGTACACAACTGTCTCCGACACATTGTTAGTGACATACACATTAAAATGTTGTAAGGCCAGGACCAAACTCGATAGTTTCCTTTTTCGATTGTGGAGTATTTCCTCTGGGGGATGTTGACCTTCTTTGAAAAGTAACCAACTGGCAGCTCAATCCCTCTTCTCCCTGCAGCAGTACAGCCCCAACTCCAATGGCATGAGCATCGATGGCGACTTTAAAAGGTTTTGAAAAGTTTGGTGTAGCTAAAACTGGTTTGGTGGTGAATATTGATTTCAAATTGTCGAATGCCTCCTGGCATGGTTCTGTCCACCGAAACTTTGTGTTCTTCTTCAGCAAATTGGTTAACGGCACCACCACACTGCTGAAGTTTGGAACAAACGTCCGATAGAATCCGCTGAGTCCTAAGAATCAAAGCACCTCTTTCTTCGAGGTTGGTCGTGGAAATTCTTTGATGGCCTTTGTCTTTGTGTTCCATGGGGTCAAACTTCCATGACCGATGTTATGTCCCAAGAACGTCACCTCTGCTTTCACGAATTCTGTTTCATTTAAGTTTTGCTTCTCGTATTCATTCAAAGAGCTCTGCCAACAGTACCATGTGATTTTTCCAGGACTTACTAAAGGTCAGTGCATCGTCCAAATAGAGTGCACAGTTTGTAAACCCAGCCACAACTCTGTTCATGAGTCTTTGGAATGTGGCGGGTGCGTTCTTCATTCCAAAGGGCATCACTTTAAACTGATATAGCCCATTTGGGGTTACAAACACAGACATTTCTTTCACCGTGTCTGATAAAAGTACCTGCCAGTGACCACGCATTAAGTACAACTTGGTGATGTCATTGGCTTGTCCAACCTTTTCTACACAGTCCTCCAATCTATGAATTGGATATGAGTCCGATTTTGTAATGGCGTTGATCTTCCAATAATGCACGCAGAATCGTTGAGCCCCGTCCGGTTTGGGAACTAAGACGACCAGTGAACCCCACTCGCTCTGGCTCTGTTCGATGATGTTCTCGTCGAGCATGGCCTCCACCTCCATCTGGACCTGTCTGGCTTTGAAAGGATTAAGCCGATAGGGGTATTGTTTTATCGGAGTAGTATTCTCTACGTTTACGTCATGGACAATAGTATTCGTCCTCCCCATCTGATTCTTAAATATGTCCTTGTACTGTAATAACAAATCTTTCAACTGCATTCTATGCTCCTGAGACAGAAAGCTTACTGACCTATCCCACTCCTCAAGGACTTCTTTATTTTTTAATCTGTTTTGAGGCACCTCAAAATCTACATCATCTGGATTTGATTCCTCACTCTGTGGGACAGTAACTAACAACTGTTTCTCTAGTTCTTTCTCTCTATGACATACTCGATACCTTTTTTAATCGATCTGGCATCTTTAACAATAGTTCACCTGACTCAACTTTTTCTCAATTTAACAGGGACCACTAAACCTGGCTTTGAAGGGATCTCCTATCACTGGTAACAGTGCTGATACATCATCCCCTTGGGAAAATGTCCAGGTCTCAGAACTTTTATCTGCCACCTGCTTCATTTTACACTGTGCCCTCTTTCGGTGCTGTTTAGCTAACTCACCTACTCAATTTAATCTCTTCTCCACCTCCATTACATAGTCTCAGTGTGAGATCTCCGATTTTGGTGCTGTTAATTTTTCTTTAATTTGTTTCAAAGGGCCTCTCACGTCATGACCGAATATCAACTCAAAGGGAGTGAACTGAGTAGATTCATTTGGGACATCTCTAATGGCAAACAATACGAATGGGATACCTTTATCCCAATCATTCAGGTAATCCTGACAGTACTCTCTTAACATGGTCTTCAAGGTCTGATGTCACCTTTCTCAGGCTTCCTGGGATTCAGGATGATACCCACTGGATCTAAAGTGCTGTATACCTAATCTATCCATCACCTTCTTAAACAGCCTAGCAGTAAAATTTGACCCAAGGGTCTCTCTCTGGGTAGCCCATACCGTGTGAAGAAAGCTACTAACTCTTCTGCTATGCTTTTTGCTTTGATACTCTGTAATGGAATTGCCTCCGGAAATCTGGGAGACACATCCATTATGGTTAGCAAGTACTGGTTCCCGCTTTTAGTTCTCAGGAGGGGACCTACACAATCAATTATAACCCGTGTGAAACGTTCTTCAAATGTGGGAATTGGCAGCAAAGGGGCTGGTTTTATTATCGCCTGTGGGTAACCTACCATTTGGCATGCATGACATGTATGACAAACGTTAACCACATCCTTGTGCATTCCAGGGCAATAAAAATGTTTTTGTACCTTAGCCTGAGTCTTTCGTACCCTTAGGTGACCTCCTACAGGTAGTTCACGAGATACCTGTAACACTTCCTGTCTGTATGCTATCGGCAACATAATCTGGTGCAGTTCAGCCCATTTCTCCTCTGCATTAACCTGCCATGGTCTCCATTTCCGCCTGAGGATTCTATCTTCCCGATAATAACCTTCCGGAATATTCTCTGCCTCCTTTTTGGAGTATGCATCCACATATATATCTTTTATCAAGTCTCTTAGCCTTTCAGGACTAAACACTTCTGTCTGACCCTCTGCCTGTTCAGGTTTTTCCTGCACCATTACATCAAACAGGGTGTCCGCTAACTGAACCTCAACTCCTTCATCTTTCTCTTTACTTTTCACTTCGTGCTGTGGCTTATGATAGTGGGATCTGGGTACTACACAGCCTGGGAAAATACCAGGATATTTCTGTTTTAACTCCTCAGTTTCATGGACTTTCTTGGACTTCTCCAGAACAAGGGATGTCACTCCCACCTTGGATCCTGCCAAATCATTCCCAAGAACAAACTGAATTCCTGGACCGGACACTCTGTCAATCACTCCCACTGTAACTTCCCCAGTCTTGAGTTGGCACTCCGACCTGATACGGAGTATCAAGGCAAAAAAGGTGGTAGAGGAGTTAGCAGCTTTTTTCACACGGTATGGGCGACCCAGAGAGATTCAGTCGGACCAAGGGTCAAATTTTACTGCTAGGCTGTCTAACAAGATTAAGGATAGCTTAGATATTCTGTCCATCTATCCCACAAATTACCACACTCTCGGGTAACAAATCAGAAAGAGTGCATATTCGCTCATCCCTTACTATCAGCGACTGGTTAGATCCTGTATTTTTCAACATCATAACTTCTTGTCCTTCTCTCCCTGTTCTTTCTGAGTAAACTTTACCCACAGAGACAAATTCTTTGTAGAGATCAGGTACTAACTCCATACCCAGCCCTGGCCTAGGCTGTGCACTCTCCTGCAGCTCCTCAGCTCTCCTTGGGGTCTCCTTTACTACTGTCACTAATGCCACTGGCTTAGCTTCTTTTACCACATCTTTTCCCACAATGCCTTTCTTTAACGACCAACACTGTGTCTTTACGTGTCCCACTTTACCGCAGTGAAAACACCTGAGGCCTTTCACCTCCTTTCCACCCTCTTGGGCTTCTTTTTTATCCTGTGGTAAATTCTTCCCAGTGCTCTCTGCTCTGGGTTTAGTAGAGTAGGATCTCCCCTTCTCCCAACTTCTATCCCCCACAGGATGAAACTCTGGCCGGAAGCTTGTCTTATGCACCAACATGTACTTGTCTGCTAATTCTGCTGCCCTTCTCACTTCCTGAACTTTCTGTCCCTCCACGTGAATTCTTACCATTGCTGGAAGTGAGTTTTTAATCTCCTCCAGCAAAATAATCTCTCTTAGAGCCTCAAAGGCCTGATCTATTTTCAAAGCACACACCCATCGAT
The DNA here is from genome assembly GCF_037043375.1 of Chiloscyllium plagiosum. Lineage (NCBI taxonomy): Eukaryota > Metazoa > Chordata > Chondrichthyes > Orectolobiformes > Hemiscylliidae > Chiloscyllium > Chiloscyllium plagiosum. Next base: position 114,745,198 of record NW_028270145.1, read on the forward strand.
CGAAATTACTATGTTTAATTCTTTGGAACTCAACATCTGTCTGACCTGATTCCTTCTTTGTGTTTCTGAACCACTGTCTATATGCTTCTGGTACCAATTCATAAGCACTTAAAATAGCCTATTCAACCTTGTCATACTCTCTTGACACATCATCTGACAGTGCGGCAAATACCTCACTAGTTACCTCTGCCTACCAGTTTAGTCTGAACTAGCATTACCCATAAATCCTCAGACCACTCCATCTGCCTAGCCAATTTTTCAAATGAAATAAAGAAGGCTTCAACATCTTTCTCATCAAAACATAGCAGAGTTTTGACATGTTTATATATATCACTACCTTCTCTTTAATCTCCATCTCCAACTTGACTTTGCTGACTAAGTCGCAACTGCTCAAGTTCAAATTCTCTCTCTTTTTGCTCAGCTAAGAACTTTCTCTCTCTTTCTTTTTCCTGTCTCACATTTTTCTCTCTCTTTCACTCTCCCTTTCTTCTTTCTCTTTGCTCAGCCAAGAACCTTCTCTCTCTCTCTTTTTCTTCTCTTTCTCTCTCCCTCTCTCTCTTTATCTTCTGAATCCATTTCCCTCAATTGTAATTTAAGTGTTTCTACCTCGACTGCATTTGTCTGTTTCTCTGACACACCTCAGTGTTTGAGTAACTCCCTCACTATTTCAGCTTTACTTTGTCCTTGGTTAAACCTAAATCTAACTTCTTTGCTAATTCTAAAAGTGTGGCCTTTTTCTTTCCTTCTAAACTTTCTTGCCAAATCTGAGAATCATCTTCAAATTCCAGAACCTCTTTAGCAATTTTGAGAGTCATTTCTCTCACTTTTAATTTAATCAACCACAAGTCACCAAAATTAGACAATTTGTCTCACCTACATTTTATATTAAAGATCTGGCAAACTAACCTGCAAGTATTTAAATCTGCTGGGACTTTTTGTATCCCCAAATCCATTCAAATCTGTCTAAAACAGTTCAAATCACAAATCCAAGACCCAAATTATTCAAATTGCAGACAAAAGCCACCAAACTGTTCAAATCCCAGCATCAAGCCCCAAACTGTTCCGATATGGGATAAGCCCTCCTGCTTAATTTAAACCAGCAACAAAGAAAAGACTTATCCCATGCAGCAATGTGTGAAAATTTGAGAGGCCAAGAACTATATAAAGTAAAATTAACAACTTTATTTCTTAAAGTATAACAGAGAATAATTAACTAACAACTATTTACAACTCCTTCTTCTAACCTATCTTTTACTTTCCTCTCTACAATACTCGTCCAATAATAATCCTGATTAAGATTTACAAACCAAAACTTCTTATCTCAAAACCAGGCAGCTTTTGGTTCTTCTCTATTTTGCTGTCTTCTTTTCTCCTTCTTGGGGATCCTGAAGAAGGGCTTATGCCCGAAACATCGATTCTCCTGTTCCTTGGATGCTGCCTTACCTGCTGCGCTTTTCCAGCAACACATTTTCAGCTCTGATCTCCAGCACCTGCAGCCCTCACTTTCTCTCAAAGATTCTGCTTCACAGGTTACTGATTGATAAAGGTACCTTTAAGAGAGCTATTTTTTGAGCAGTCTTTGTATGCTGGTGGCTTGTCAGTTCTCCTCTCAACTGTTCAATTTTTCCCAGTCTTATACCCCCAAAGCATTAGATTGTGTCATTGGCTTTTAAGGTTGTCAATATACTCAATTCAAATCGGATTGGAGCTTGGTATTTTTCAGGGCATAATTTAAACTGATTGGCCTAATTCAAATCTGTTTTTGTCTCCAGGTAACCAGCTACCCTAACTGTTGGACCAAAAGGTTGCATTATATCGTTTTTCAGAACACTTGGTACTGTCAGGTTGTTCGGTTGCTTGTAACTCTCTTAAAGGTACAGTACACCCATAACAAGAAGAACTGAAAATTATTTAAATTGAGAAAGATTGCAGGAAGCTACAGATCAGAGGGACTGGGTAATCCTTGTCAATGAATCACAAAACACTAGCACACAAGCTCAGTGGGTAATAGGGAAGGCAAATGGAATGTTGCCCCTTTATTTCAAAGGTAATGGAGTATAAAAGGTAGGGAAGGTTTTGCTTAAACTACACAAACTGCAGCTAGAATACTGTGAACTGGTTTGGACCACTTATTAAAGCAATAATATATTGGCATTGTAGGCAGTCCAGAAAAGGCTCACTTGTTTGCTTCTGGTTATGAAGGGGTTTTCTCATGAGGAGAAGTTGAATAGGTTGGGCTTGTGCCTCATTGGTATTTAGAGGTGACCTCACTGAAACATGTACAACCCTGAGGAATCTTGACAGGGTGGATGCGGAGAAGTAGTTACTCACTGTGGGAGACTCTAAGGTCAGAGGGTATCAGCTTGGAGTAAGGGGTCACCCATTTAAGACAGAAATGAGAAGCATGTTTTGTCTACCAGAGCATTGTGAATCTGTCAAATTCGTCATCGCAGAGAGAGCTGTATAGGCTGGGCCCTTACATCCATTCAAAGCAGAGATAGACAGATTTTTAATCAGTAAGAGATTCAAGGGTAATGCAGGAAAATAGAGTTGAGGATTATTGGTCAGCCACGATCTAATTGAATGATATAGCAGACTTGATGGGCTGGATGGTCTACTTCTGCTCCCATATTCTATGATCTTCTTCAGCATGAGAGAAACTAATGCAGAGGCATGGGTTTGAGGGTAATTTAGCAGTTTGGATTAGAAACTGGCTTTCTGAAAGAAGGCAGCAAGTGGTGGTTGATGGAAAATATTCAGCCTGGAGTCCGGTTACTAATGGTATGCCACAGGATCTGTTTTGGGATCACTGCTGTTTGTCATATTTATAAATGACTTAGACGCAGGCATCGGTGGGTGGGTTAGTAAATTTGCAGACGAAACTAAAGTCGGTGGAGTAGTGGACAGTTTGGAAGAATGTTACAGGTTGCAGGGGGACTTGGATAAACTGCAGAATTGGGCTGAGAGGTGGCAAATGGAGTTCAATGCAGCTAAATGTGAGGTGATGCACTTTGGGAAGAGTAACAGGAAGGCAGAGTACTGGGTCAGTGGAAAGATTCCTGGTAGTGTGGATGATAGATCCCTGAAAGTTGCCACCCAGGTGGATAGTGCTGTTAAGAAGGCATACGGTGTGTTAGGTTTCATTCGTAGAGGGATTGAGTTCCGGAGCCACAATATCATGCTGTAACTATACAAAACGCTGGTGCGGCCACACTTGGAATATTGTGTACAGTTCTGGTCGCCATATTTTGGGAAGGATGTGGAAGCATTGGAAAAGGTGCAGAGGAGATTACCAGGATGTTGCCTGGTCTGGAGGGAAGGCCTTATGAGGAAAGCTGAGAGATTTGGCTCTGTTCTCATTGGAAAGAAGAAGGCTAAGGGAGGATTTGATAGAGACATATAAGATGATCAGAGGGTAGACAGAGAAAGTCTTTTTCCTAGGATGATGATGTCAGCTTGTACAAAGGGGCATAACTACAAATTGAGGGGTGATAGATTTAAGACAATGTCAGAGGCAGGTTCTTTAATCAGAGAGTGGTAAGGGCTTGGAATGCCCTGCCTGCCAACGTACTTAACTCAGCCTCATTAGGGAGATTTAAACAATCCTTGGATAAGCACATGGATGATGATGGGATAGTGTAGGGGGATGGGCTTAGATTAGTTCACAAGTCGGTGCAACTTTGAGACCCTACGGCTCTGTTCTATGCCGTATTGTTCTATGTTCTAACCATCATCCCTTGACATATAAACATTGCCATCACTGACGTTTTTCATTGATCCTGGGTTGCCAGTATGTATTACCCATTCTTAATTGCTCAGAGAGCAGTTAGGAATCATCCTCATTGCTGTGGGTTTGGAGTCACATTAGACCAAATCAGGTAAGATGGCAGATTTCCTTCTTGAAAGGACTTTAATGAACCAGTGACAGTGGGTCATCATTAGGCCAGCTTTAAAATACGTTTTCTTTAAATTTCAAATTTCACCATCTACCATGGCAGGAATTCAAATCCATATCCCCAGAACAATAGCCTGGGGATCTGGATTACAATTAGTAACATTACCATACACCCCACGCATAACAGCCTTGGGGGTTACCATTGACCAGAACTCTAATGGACCAGACATATAACTACTGCACCCACAAGAGCAGGTCAGAGGCTAGGGATCGTGCACTGAGTCTCCCCAAAGTGTATCAAGCATCTGCAAGGCATGAATTAGGAGTGTAGTGGAATATTTCCTACTTGTCTGGATAAGTGCAGCTCCAACAGATAAGGAGCTTGGGTGACAAGACTGTGCCTTTTAAGAGAAAGATGTTCTCTCCTGTTTCTCCTGTAGAGAGGTGTGGTCACAAAGGTGCAGGAATACCTGCTTCAGACAGGCAGTTAGTAAACAGCTTCGGAGTACTCCCTGGGTGTTTCTCTGTTAAAATGAGATAAAAGAATCATAAATGGGCCGGGGTCAGGTTCACACAGATTCACAAAGTCTTTCGGTTTTGCTTTAGTTTGTTGAAGGTCTGCTGGCTGCAGTAAGCTGCTGGAGTGAACTGTTAGACAAGCGATTTCCTCTCAAAGATCAAAAAACACAGCTTGCTTCTTTCTTCTGGACTGGAGAGAGACAGCATGTGAGTTTTGCTAAATTGTATTTTTGGCAAAGGCCGTGTTTAAAGGATGCTGGCTTTTTTTTTTCATGATGAGGAGGTGCTGGACTTGGGTGGACAATGTTAAAAATCACACAACACCAGGTTATAGTCCAACAGTGGCAGGATCATAAGACACAGAATTTTCTCCACAGTAACAAACTGGTTGCAGCCAGCCAGTTCAGAATTAATCCCCTGAACTAAATGGATTCTGCATCTCTTGGTGATTTTTTTTCTTAAAAGTCCCCTACACGACTGCCAAACAACAGTAGCACTTATTTCTCCACAGCACCCATGTCATGTGCATGTACGTATAGGACACATTGAAGAAACATAGAACTTAGAACATTACTGCACAGTACAGGCCCTTCAGAGCTCAATGTTGTCTGTGAAACCAATCTGAAGTCCATCTAACCTACACTATTCCGTTCTCATCCATATGTTTATCCAAAGATTATTTAAATGCCCTTAAAGTTGGCGAGTCTACTACTGCCGCAGGCAGTGCGTTCCAAGCCCCTACTGCTCTCTAAGAAACTACTCTGATGTCTGTCCTATATATAAAACTCCTCAATTTAAAGCAATGCCCCCTCAGGTTAGCCATCACCATCTGAGGAAAAAGGCTCTCACTGATCTAACCCTTTGATTATCTTATATGTCTCAAATAAATCACCTCTCAATCTTCTCTCTAATGAAAACAACCTCAAGTTCCTCAGCCTTTCCTAGTAAGACCTTCCCTCCATATCAAACAACATCCTAGTAAATCTCCTCTGAGCCCTTTCCAAAGCTTCCACATCCTTCCCATAATGCAGAGACCAGGACTGTACCAAGTATTCCAAGTGCAGCCGCACCAGAGTTTTGTACAGCCACAGTATGACCTCATGGCTCCGAAACTCAATCCCTCTACTAATAAAAGCTAACACACTGTATGCCTTCTTAACAACCCTATCAACCTGGGTAGCAACTTTCAGGGATCTATGTACGTGGAAACCAAGATCCCTCTGCTCATCTACACTCCAAGAATCTTACCAACTTAAAAATCACACAACACCAGGTTATAGTCCAACAGGTTTAATTGGAAACATACTAGCTTTAGGAGCAACGCTCCTTCATCAGGTGGTAGTGGAGGGCTCAATCCTAACATACAGAATTTATAGCAAAAATTTAGTGTGATATAACTGAAATTATACATTGAAAAATTGATTGTCTGTTAAGCCTTTCATCTGTTAGAATACAGTGATAGTTTCACTTCTTTCATGTGTAAATCACAAAACCTTTTTTTAAAAAAGATTGCATTCTCGGGTTAGCTGTTAACAATATGTTGAAGGTGTTGGCCCCCTGTGTTCTCTGTCAATGCCATGATGTTTATATTGATTCTAATCTAAAAAGTGAGATAACGGAGTTCTACATAAATTCATGCAGTTTTTGAGCAAAGTACAATGTACAAATTCACCCCACAAAATATATGTGTATGTGGGTCTTTGTCTGTGTGTGTGTCTGTCTGGGTTGGGGGTTGTGTGAGAAAGTGCATGCGTGTGCGTAGTGAGTGCAGTGTGTCTTAAATCTGTAACGAGGTGCATGTGAGAGTGTGGGAGTGTGTGTGTCTGTAAGGGTGTGTGTCCGTGTGTATGTGTGCATAGGAGCGCCTCTCTGTGTGTGTGAGAGTGTGTGTGTGTAGGGGTATCTGTGTGTATAGTGCAATGGTGGTCATCTGTAATGTGACATGAACCCAAGGACCCGGTTGAGGCCCTCCCTATGGGTACCGAACTTAGCTATCAGCCTCTGCTCAGTCACTTTCCTCTGCTGCCTGTGCTGAAGTCCACCTTGGAGGATGGTCACCCGAAGGTCCGAGGCTGAAGGTCCTGGACCACTGAAGTGTTCCCCAACTGGGAGGGAACCCTCCTGTCTGCTGATTGTTGTGCGGTGCCCATTCATCCGTTTTCGTAGCCTTTGCTCGGACACACTACACACTACACAGACAAAGACCCACATCACACATATATTTTGTGGGATGAATTTGTACTTGCCGGGTTACATTGTACTTTGCTCAAAAACTGCAGGAATTTATGGAAAACTCCGTTATCTCACTTTTTAGATTAGAATCAATCTAAACATCAGGTCATAGACAGAGAACACAGAGGGCTAACACCTTCAACATATGGTCTAGCTATCACCATTGTTAACAGCTAACCCGAGAATGCAAATTTTTGAAAAAAAGGTTTTGTGAGTAACACATGAAAGAAGTGAAACTATGACTGGATTCTAACAGATGAAAGGCTAAACAATCAATTTTTCAATGTATAATTTCAGTTACGTCACACTGTAAATTTTTGCTATAAATTCTGTGTTAGGACTGAGCCCTCCACAACCACCTGATGAAGGAGCGTCGCTCCGAAAGCTAATATGCTTCCAATTAAACCTGTTGGACTATAACCTGGTGTTGTGTGATTTTTAACTTTGCACACCCCAGTCCAACACCGGCATCTCCAAATCAAGAATCTTATCATTAGTCCAGTACTCTGCCTTCCTGTTGCTCCTTCCAAAGTGAATCATTGATGCAGAAAACTTTATTCATATCCCAGCTCCAGGAAGGAAAGATACACTGAGTGGCCAGTGACAAGCAGTGCCCTTCTCTTCAAGGGCAATGCTGACGTGAATGAAAAAGTGAAGGGCAGCGTAAGGATTAAATCAAAATAGAGTTAGCAAGGGAAATAAAATACTCCACGCCCTGCGGTGCCTACCTCTCCCCGAAAACCTCGAGGGTGTTGGTAGATACCGCTTACTGCTTCTCTAGGGATACCTGGGCCCAAACGTAGCCACGGAAGAGGAGCAGACAATCGGCCATGACGACCCCCTCCATGGCCCGCTGCCTGGACCTGTTTTTGGCCAGGCCCAGGAACAGACCCACGAGGAGATGGTTTGCTGCCTATTTTGGAACAGTTGCTGATTAGTGGTTAGACCGTAAGACAATACCAGATAGGAACAAAAATTAGGCCACTCAGCCCATTGAGTCTGCTCCGGCATTCAATCATGGCTGACAAGTTTCTCAACCCCACTCTCCTGCCTTCTCCCCGTAACCCTTGAGCCCCTTAACAATCAAGAACCTATCTATTGCAATCTTAAATATACTCAATGACCTGGCCTCCACAGCCTTCTGTGGCAGTGAATTCCGTAGATGCACAACTCTCTGGCTGAAGAAGGTTCTCTTCCCTTCTAGGATAAAGAACTGTTTGAGCAACAGGAGACAGAGTAGTAGTTGAAGGGAGTTTCTCGAAATGGAGAAAGGTGACCAGTGGTGTTCCACAGGGGTCAGTGCTGGGGCCACTGTTGTTTGTAATATGCATAAATGATGTAGACGAGGGCACTATTGGTATGATCAGCAAGTGGAGTAGCAGAAAGCATAAGGGACTGTCAGAGAATACAGGACGATATAGATAGACTGGAGAGTTGGGTGGAAAATTGGCAGATGGCTTTCAATCCAGACAAATGTGAGGTGATGCATTTAGGCAAGTCTAATTCTGGAGCGAATTATATAATGAACGGAAGAGCCTTGGGAAAGGTTGATGAGCAGAGACATCTGGGAGTGCAGGTCCATTGTACCCTGAAGGTTGCTGCACAGGTGGATACAGTGGTCAAGAAGGCACATGGTATGCTTGCCTTCATCGGACGGGGTATTGAGTATAAGAGCTGAAAATGTGTTGCTGGAAAAGCGCAGCAGGTCAGGCAGCATCCAGGAACAGGAGAATCGACGTTTCGGGCATAAGCCCTTCTTCAGGAATCCAGATTCCTGAAGAAGGGCTTATGGCCGAAACGTCGATTCTCCTGTTCCCTGGATGCTGCCTGACCTACTGTGCTTTTCCAGCAACACATTTCCAGCTCTGATCTCCAACATCTGCAGACCTCACTTTCTCCTATTGAGTATAAGAGCTGACAAGTCATGTTAAAATTGTACAAGGCATTGGTTCAGCCGCATTTAGAATACTGCGTAAAGTTCTGGTCGCCACATTACCAAAATGATGTGGACGCTTTGGACAGCGTGAAGAGGTTTACAAGGATGTTGGGGTCTAGAATAGAGTGGTGCTGGAAAAGCACTGCAGTTCAGACAGCATCCGAGGAGCAGGGAAATCGACGTTTTGGGCAAAAGCCCTTCATCAGGAATACAGGCAGAGAGCCTGAAGGGTGGAGACATAAGTGAGAGGAGGGTGAGGGTGGGGAGAAAGTAACATAAGAGTACAATAGGTGAGTGGGGGAGGGGATGAAGGTGATAGGTCAGGGAGGAGAGGGTGGAGTGGATAGGTGGAAAAGGAGATAGGCAGGTAGGACAAGTCTGGACAAGTCATGGGGACCGTGCTGAGCTGGAAGTTTGGAACTCGGGTGAGGTGGGGGAAAGGGGAAATGAGGAAACTGTTGAAGTCCACATTGATGCCCTGGGGTTGAAGTGTTCCGAGGCGGAAGATGAGGCGTTCTTCCTCCAGGCGTCTGGTGGTGAGGGAGCAGCGGTGAAGGAGGCGCAGGACCTCCACGTCCTCGGCAGATTGGGAGGGGGAGTTGAAATATTGGGCCACAGGGCGGTGTGGTTGATTGATGCGAGTGTCCCAGAGATGTTCCCTGAAGCGCTCTGCTAGGAGGCGTCCAGTCTCCCCAATGTAGAGGAGACCGCATCGGGAGCAATGGACACAATAAGTGATATTGATGGGTGTGCAGGTAAAACTTTGATGGATGTGGAAGGCTCCTTTAGGGCCTTGGATGGAGATGAGGGAGGAGGTGTGGGCACAGGTTATGCAATGCCTGCGGTGGCAGGGCAAGGTGCCAGGATGGGAGGGTGGGTTGTGGGGGGGCGTGGACCTGACCAGGTAATCACAGAGGGAACAGTCTTTGCGGAAGGCGGAAAGGGATGGGAGGGAAATATACAAGGATGTTGCTTGGTATGAAAGGTGCTAGCTATGAAGAGAGGTTGAGTAGGTTAGGTTTATTTTCACTGGAAAAAAGGAGATTGAGGGGGGACTTGATTGAGACTTACAAAATCATGAAGGGTATAGACAGGGTGGATAGAGACAAGCTTTGTCCCAGGGTGAAGGATTCAATAATAAGAGGTCACGCTTCAAGGTGAGAGATGGAAAGTTTAAGGGGGATACACGCAGCAAGTACTTCACACAGAGGGTGGTGGGCGTTTAGAACGCGTTCCCAGCAGAGGTGGTAGAGGCAGGCAGGGTAGATTCATTTAAAATGCATCTGGATAAATGCATGTGTAAGTGGGGAGCAGAGGGATACAGATGCTTATGAATTCACCGACAGATTTAGACAGTACATTTGGATCGGCTCAGGCTTGGAAGGCCAAAGGGCCTGTTCTTGGGCTGTAAATTTTCTTTGTTCTTTGTTTACTCTAAGGCTGTGCCCTCGTCTTCCTACCAAGGGAAACATCATCCCAACATTCACTCTGTCCAAGCCATTCAGTATATGTATGTTTCAATTAGATCCCCCTCATCCTTCTAAACTCAGAGTATACACACAGAGCCCTCAAACATTCCTCATATGTTAAGCTTTTCATTCCTGGGACCATTCTCAAGAACCTCCTTTGAACACACTCCAAGAACATATCCTTCCTGAGATATGGGGCTCAAAACTGCGCACAATACTCCGAATGTGGTCTGACCAGAGCCTTACAGAGTCTCAGAGGTACATCCCTTCTTTTATATTCAGGTCCTCTCAAAGTAAATGCCATCATTGTACTGCCTTCCTACTGACTCAACCTTCAAGATAAGCTTGAGAGAATTCTGGACTAAAACTCCCAAGTCTCTCTGCACTTCAGGTTTCTGAATTTCTCCCCATTTAGAAAATAGTCCATGCCTCTATCCTTCCTGCCAAAGTGCATGACCTCTCACTTTCCCACCTTCTGCAAACCTAGCCAGAATGCCCTCAGTTTCTTTATCTAGCTTGTTAATGTATGAAGTGAAACGTTGTGGTCCCAACACTGACCCTTAACATAGAACAATACAGCAAAGAACAGGCCCTTCGGCCCACGATGGAAATTCGGCCCACCCTTGTGGAACACCATTTGTCACCGGCTGCCATCCTGAGAAGGACGTTTTTATCCCCACTCTCTGCCTTCTGCCACACAGCCAGGCTTCTATCCATGCTAATACCTTGTCGCTAACGCCATGGCCCTTATCTTACTCAGCAACCTCCTGTGTGGCACCTTGTCAAAGGCCTTCTTGAAGTCCACATAGATAATTTCCATCGGCTCTCATTGGTCAAACTTAAAATATTTTGTTACGTATTTCAATAGTTATTCAAATACTTACAATGTACTTTGACTACATTGTAAGAATGAAGTATGTATTGATTAAAGCCTGGCTGTGGAGCAATCAATTTACATCTGGAACACAACACCTTACACTTGCCTTTATATAAATAAAAAGTTAGGATTTAGGCTATCTCCTTACAATACATTGATGGAGGTAGGGCCTCATCTGGTCCATAACACTGGACACCACTCAGGACAAAGCAGCTGCCTGATTGACTCCATGTGTACAATCATCCACTCCCTCCACCACCGATGCTCAGTAACAGGAGTGTGTACTATCTACAATATATATTGCAGTAACTCACTAAGGCTCCTCCGACATTACCTTCCAAATCCATGACCTTTAACGCTTGGGAGAAAAGGGCAGCAGATACATGGGAACACTACCCACCTGCAAATTCCCCTCCAAGCCACTCACCATCCTGACTTAGAAATATATCGCTGTCTGTTCAGTGTTGTTGGGTCAAAATCCTGGAACTCCCTCTCACCAGCACTAAGAGGGGAGGCGATGGCTTAATGGTATTATTGATAGATTATTGATCCAGAGACCCAGGGAATCTGGGTTTGAATCCCACCACGGCAGATGGCAGAATTTGAAGTCAATAAAAATCTGGAAATAAGTGGCTAATGATTGCTGTGAAACTAGGTAGCTGTTTGGAAAAAGCCCATCTGGTTCACTAATATCACTTAAGAAAGGAAACTGCCATTATTACCTGGTCTGGCCAACAAGTGACTCCAGACCCACAGCAATGGGGTCAACTTTTAACTGAGGAGATTAGGGATGGGAAATAAATAAATTATTCGTCCCGTGAATAAATTAAAAAATACTCTTTACTGAGGAAAATACAAGAAATCTCCAAGGGACAAGGGAGAGTGGGTTGAAGGAAATCAGTTTTCATAAGACGTTTGTGGTGGAGAAATTAATGATAGGGGTAGTGATCACAGTGGGTGGGGGGGGGGGGGGGGGGGGGGCATAAGGAGAAATCCCAAAGAAAATTGTAATCTCTTTATTTTAATTTAAAATTCTGTTTCTTTAAAAACAGAAAACACCGCTGAATTCAAAATGGTCAAGGCTGATCACATGATTGCGTTTCTAGAAAATTCTGAAGCCCCTGCATTGTATAGACATTCCAGCTATAGCGGAGACATTAGGGACAAGCTACCTGCTTCCAGCCAAACAATCCCTATGGAAGCAGGCCATTCAGCCCTTAAGAGTCTGTACTGACCCTCCAAAGATCATCCCCAAAAGATCCACATCCCTACCATATCACTGTAACCCTGCATTTCCTATGGCTAATCCACCTAATCTGTTCATTCCTGGACACTATGAACAATTTAGCATGGCCAATCCACCTAACCTGCACATCTTTGGACTGTGGGAGGAAACTGGAACACCCAGAGGAAACCCACACAGACATGGGAAGAATATGCAAACTTCACAGTTACCCGAGGGTGGAACGGAATCCAGGGCCCTGGTGCTGTGAGATAGCAGGGCTAACCACTGAACCACCGTGCCAGCCCAAATGAGTCATACAGTCATAGTCATAGAGATGTACAGCACAGAAACAGACCCTTCAGTCCAACCCGTCCATGCCGCCCAGATATCCCAACCCAATCTAGTCCCACCTGACAGCACACAGCCCATATCCCTCCAAACCCTTCCTATTCATATACCCATCCAAACGCCTCTTAAATATTGCAATTGAACCAGCCTCCACCACTTCCTCTGGCAGCTCATTCCATACACGTACCACCCTCTGCGTGAAAACATTGCCTCTTAGGTCTCTTTCATATATTTCCCCTCTCACCCTAAACCTTTGCCCCCTCGTTCTGGGCACCCCGACCCCAGGGAAAAGACCTTGTCTATTTATCCTATCCATGCCCCTCAGGATTTTATAAACCTCTGTAAGGTCACCACTCATCCTCCAACGCTCCAGGAAAAGGATTGATCTCTATTAGTTCATTAACTAGAGATCCAGATAAGGGTGAGGAAATTTCCAGTCATGGGAAGTTTTGGGAAACCAAGAATGCAAATTCATCCAAATTCACCCAATCATACATCACGCCTCTGCTGTATCCCACAATGGTATTTCAGAAAGAAAGCCATTTCATTTGTGCTTCAGAAATACAATAGAGTGGAGGGTGATCTTGTTACTGCTGTCAAAATAGTAAGCAAAGAATGGGATATGTACACCAGGTATCAGAATCTGTGAAAAGATAAGAAGGTACAATAATGTTGGGAATCATTCTGAAGGAGGTACGCAAGATTCAGTGTATTTCCAGCACGTTTCTGTTTTTATTACATATCAATACTGTTCCAAAAGGTGTCATTTCCCATTGACCTGCAGCAACACTGCCCTCCCCCTTCACTCTACAAAGCTCACACATTTCTACCATCATGATGGTATTTAATAGAAATCAGCCAAAGAGATGGAGAGATCCCTACATTATCTCTTTATGAGAATATGGACTGAATTACGGTCAACGCCGATGAAGACAGCAGCAGTGGACCTACCCTGAGATCAAGAGGTAGAGGCTCTTCAATCGCTCAGCAGGTCAGGTGGTGCACTATCTGTTGTCAAGGCAAGGGGGGTGGGGGCATCACTGCTCCCAGAAGGCCACCCCCTTCCCAAAGCCTAGTCTTTAATCTGAATCTTTTGATTGAGGGGCATTCCCAAAGATCCACAAGCAATTCCCACTGGGGTTTTCTCATTGAGCTCTCTGCTGTCTGCCCCCACTTCTCACCACTGGGAGAACACCAGCAACAGGAGGTTGCTTTTAAATGGGGGCATTAATTACCTATATAAAGGCCTCAATTGGCAGTAAGGCAAAGCAGCTCCCTCCAGGGCAACCCCCAGCCTGACTGAATGCACCCTCTCCCCAGCTAACCTACCAGGGAGAGGAAGATTAAGCTGATCGCAGAGTGCTAACACACTGACAGAAAGTTGCAGATCAATGAGGAACTCAATGAATGGTATTAAGTGACACCACGCAGACTCTGTATACCAGACGTTAATGCACCATATATGGGATCACACATACCCACTTAACACCGAGCTAGGGAAGGAGGGACAGTGAGGGATAATCATCATGTGCACCAGCAAGGGGTTAAGTGGCAGCTATCATTGTTATAAACAGCCCTGGACCATTATGGGGCTCACAGTAAACAGATCTCAATGCAACATTTTCCTCAACACAATCCACTGGTTAGCGTAACGGTATTTTAAAAAAAATTATTACATGTAGGTTTCAATGTCCCCCCTCCCCTTAAAGAAAGCCCAGTTCAGAATTGGCCCAGAATCTACATCCTTGTGCCATGGGATTGGGACAGAGGTGGATGGGAATGGGAGGATTACTGCAAGAGGTATCCTGGAGGTGTGACTGGACCGCAGGGGCCCTGAGTCTTCAGTAAGTCAGGCTGGAATGCATTAAGGCAGTTTGGGGTGCTGGAACAGCTGTGCCCCAATATTAACTAGCTGCCACCCAGTAGTGACTGAAGTGCTGTCTGACCTTAAAGTTCTCTCACTGGTGAAACAAAGGCGAAGGGAGATTCAGCTGAGCCAGAGCTTGGGATTGAGGTGCGCTGTACAACATAGCCAGCCAGCAAATAGGACACAGGAGAATGGATACCCTGAAAACATAGACTTGTTGGAGGTCTGGGAATGGAGGCTAGGTGGGAGGGTTGGGTGAATAGAAACACTGCTGGAATATACTGAAGGAAAAGAGTGCAAGTTTCCTGAGACTGAGCCCATGAATAGTCAAATGAGTGGACCACCTTCCCAGAGAACTGTTTACTCACACAGATCTCTCAACTCCGAGTTACTCTTCTCCCATCCATGCCTGGCGAAAAGGAGAGCCGACACCACAGTACAACCTTCCAGTCTTAGCGAGGATCATCAATGAAGCTCCAAAGTAATAGGTGCAGGAGGAGACCAGCAGGAAGCACAGGCAATGTACCTCAGTGCAGGAAATGTCTCTCCCTACAGTACAATGCAAGGAGTGTGAGGGGCTGGTGAGAATATGCATTGGCATGTCAAAAAGGATTAATGGGAGAGAGTAGGAACAATTTTAGAAGTCATGAACGGCCTTACATTGGGACTCAACTATTCCCTACTTTCTGATGCAGTGAGGCTACATGTAACAGAGAGAAGTCCCCTCCAGACAGGCCTATAACCAGGACAAACCACTCATCGAAATTAGCTCAGCTTGGATCTAGAGAATACTGATCAAATCCCTCTTTCCTCCCGCTAACTGGACAGTATTTATGAAGAGGTGGGTGAAATTCGAAGCCTGGAAACGTTATATTGGAAGTTGACAAAGACCATTGAGGCCTTGATGTACCAGCTCAAGGGATGTGGCTCATTCAATCACAGTCCATGTCGCAAATGAGTGCTATTTGGCAGCAGAGAGACGGAGGAGCAAAGAAGACGGGTTGTCCAGTAATGTACTCCGCAGTTCACTGTCCAGAATCTCAGGAGTCCAACATCCCCATTATTTCAAAGACCACAGTGATCTGTACAAATAGAGCATTGCCCCACTCCCCAAATCCCAGACTGTGCCAGCAACGATGCTGCCTGATGGCCTTAGCCTACAGGAGGGTCACTTCAGTCACTGGGGTGGCAGGGGGATTCCCCGAGGGTCGGTAACCTGTCCCTCCTGGAGATTCTTGACAAGTTGGGCCAGCCAACGCTTGGTAGTAGTATCGTCTTTCAGCACCTGGGCAAACGTGGTATCTTTCAGCTGGTCAGGCAGGCACTGTCGGAGTGCCTCCCTTGCCCTGCAAGATATAAATATGACACAGTAACACCAGGCCAGCCATTCGAAAGCCTGTAACACAATATTTGATAAAACACAACACAGCTTAAAGCACACCAGGGATGTTCTCTCTTCCACACTAACACAATGAAAATGTTGGAAAAGAAACAGCGATCCTGCAGTGCACCAGCATTTTATCATCTACATCTGTCATCACCCTTCCTTCTCTAAAAGAAGTGTTGAAACAAGAAGCAGGGTTCTCTGTACAGACAGCCACATTCAGAAAGTGGGGAGGAGATTGCCTGATTTAGATTAGATTCCCTACAGCGTGGAAACAGGCCCTTTGGTCCATACCAACCCTCCGAAGAGTAACCCACCCAGACCCATTTCCCTCTGACGAATGCAGCTAGCACTACGGGCAATTTAGCATGGCCAATCCACCTGACCTGCAAATCTTTGGACTGTGGGAGGAAACCGGAGCACCCGGAGGAAACCCACACAGACACGGGGAGAAGTGCAAACTCCACACAGACAGTTGCCAGAGGCTGGAATCGAAGCTAGTTCACATCAAACCCTATAACTCATGAAATCCACAGGGAATTATTGAGAGCGCTATCCATTTTGTCACTGTACTTTCCCTGTATTCCTGTAAACTCTTTTTTCTCGCTTCAGTATCTGAGTGTTCAATATTCTGCATTCATCAGTGAATCCCTGCTTCTGACCTTATGATGGAGGGAAGGTCACTGAGGAAGCAGCTGAAGATGGTTGGGCCGAGGACGTGACCCTGAAGTACCCCTGCAGAGATGACTGATCGCCAACAAGCATGACCATCTTCCTGTGTGCCTGGTATGACTCGAACCAGAGTCTCCCCCCACCTTCATCACTGAAGCTAACGTTCAATTCTAGATTCTATTAACTAAGAACAGAAGTAAGCCATTCAGCCTTAGAGGCCTCTCCACCATCAATAAGATCATGGCTGATCAGTAACCTAGGTCCATATGCCTGCCTTGGACCCACATTCCTTGATACCCTTGTTTAATAGAAATTTGTCTATCTCAGATTTAACAGGTGAATTAGCATCGACTGCTGTTTGTGGAGGAGCATTCCAAACCTCTTCTACTCGGTGTGCGTTGAAGTGCTTTCTAACATTTCCTCTGAAGGGGCTGGCCCCAATTCTTAAGACTTGGTTCTCGAATTTTCAACCAATGGAAATAGTTTTTCTTTATCTACCCTGTTAATTTCCCCCGAAGACCTCTATTAGATTACCACTTACCCTTTTAAATTCTGGAGAATAAAGACCTACTTAGTCTATTCTTGCCTCATAACCCCTGGAGTCCAGGTATCATCCTTGTAAACACGAGTTGAACTCCCTCCAGTGCTAAATCATTCTTCCGAAGGTGTGACGCTCAGATCTGCTCACGGTACTCGAAGTGGAGTCGAACTAGGGTTTTATGGGACTTTTATCAAAAGCCTTCTGGAAGTCTGTTTGAAGAATATCCATTGATTTCCTTCTGTTTACTACCTTTGTCACTCTTCAAAAAACTCTGGGGTTTGTCAGGCATGACCTACTGTTCATGAATCCATGTGCTGACTCTCCCTGATCAACTGAAATCTTTCAAGGTGGTGATCAGTTATCCTATCCTTAATTTTAGGTCCAAACAATTTCCCCAAGACAGACAGATGTCAGGCTGACTGGTCTCTAATTCTCTGGTTTCCCCCTGTCACTCTTCTTAAAAAGTAGAACGATATGAGCAACTTTCCAATCCAGAGGTAACACTCCTGAATCAAGAATCCAATATTACAGTCAGGGCATTGGGAATGTGCTCTCCCACCTCCTTTAACACCCATGGATGGAAACCACCTGGTCATGGAGATTTATCATTCTTCAATCCCACTAATTTCCCTATTTTCAATGAATTACTTAAACTAATTTAACTAACACCCTGTCCCTGATCCTCTTCATTTCTTTAGGACTTCTGACAAGCTCTCCTCCTTTTCTGCTGTGAATATTGAAGCAAAATAATCGTTCAGCATGTCTGCCATTTCCCCATCATCATTGACAATATCCCTACTCTCAGCCATCACTGGGTCAATAGTTCTCTTAACCAACCACTTTCCTCTATAATAAATATAGCTTGAAAGTTTCCTTTCATAATCCTTTCTAGCTGCTCTTATGAGCTGCTTTGTGGCCCTTTGTTAGTCTTTGTATGTTTCCCATTAACTGAACCCAAATTCCATCAGCTGCCATACTGGGACTTGAACCCGAGCCCACGATCATTCATCTGGGCCTCTGGAATACTGCCCTCCTTAGAGGATTGCTAAAGCAACATCTCCTACAGCCAATGAAACCATTTCAGGAAAGAAGGACCAATGGCCGTGCTCATTAAAACACTTGGGATGGAGGTTTACTGTAGGGCAGCAGCTAACACATTATTCACATATATAATTTTAGAGCTTGGATTTTAAAAGAGTGGCACAGATGCCTTTGATAATTTGCAGAAGGGGATCATAGAGTCCAATCCTTTGGTCCAACCAGTCCACGCTGAACAAGTTCACAAACTAAACTAGTCCCACCTGCCTGTGCTTGGCCCATACCCTTTCAAAGATTTCCTATTCACATATTTCCTGTTCAACTTATCGAAATGTCTTTTTAAACTCTAACTGCACCCACATCCACTACTTAGTCTGGAAATTCATTCTGCACCCAAACCAGTGTAAAAACGTTGCCCCTGATGTCTTTTTCAAAATCTTTTTCCTTTCATCATAAAAGTATAGTCCCCAGTCTTGAGATCCTCCATCCTAGAGAAACAACACCTGTCATTCACCACATCAACAGCCCTCATGATTTTTTATAAACTTCTATAAAGTCATCCCTCAACCTCCTACACTCCATTGAAAAAAAATTCCAGCCTCTCCTTTGAACTCAAACCAACCGTTCCCAGCATAATCCTGATAAGCCCTTTTTTGAATCCTCTCCAGCTTAAATGTCCTTCCTGTAACATTGCAGTTGTATAAGACTCTGGTGCGGCCGCATCTGGAGTATTGTGTGCAGTTTTGGTCGCCATACTATAGGAGGGATGTGGAGGCACTGGAACGGGTGCAGAGGAGGTTTACCAGGATGTTGCCTGGTATGGTAGGAAGATCATGAGGAAAGGCTAAGGCACTTGGGGCTGTTTTCATTGGAGAAAAGAAGGTTTAGGGGTGACTTGATAGAGGTGTACAAGATGATTAGGGGTTTAGATAGGGTTGACCATGAGAACCTTTTTCCACGTATGGAGTCAGCTATTATGAGGGGGCATAGCTTTAAATTAAGGGGAGGTAGGTATAGGACAGATGTTAGGGGTAGATTCTTTACTCAGCGAGTCATGAGTTCATGGAATGCCCTGCCAGTAGCAGTGGTGGACTCTCCCTCTTTATGGGCATTTAAACGGGCATTGGATTGGCATATGGAGGATAGTGGACTAGTGTAGGTTAGATGGGCTTGGATCGGCGCAACATCGAGGGCCAAAGGGCCTGTACTGCACTGTATTTTTCTATGTTCTATTGCAACCAGAACTGGATACAGTACTCCAGAACAGGCCTCACCCACATCCTGTAAACTTCAACATCGTGTCCCAACTCCTATACTCAAAGGTCTGAGCACTGAAGGAAAGCGTGCTAAACACCTTAGCTACCCTGTCTACACGTTTGCAAACTTCAAAGAATTATTTACCTGCACCCTAGGTCCCTCTATTCTACAACACTACCAAAGGCCTTATTTTTAATTGGACAAGTCCTGTCCTTGTTTGTTTTAACAAAATGCAATACCTCGCATTTATCCAAATCAAACTCCATCTGCCACTCCATTGACCGAGATGATCAGGGTCTCTTTGTAATCTTAGATTATCATTAGATACTTTGCTTTTCATTTAATTATTTTATATAATATACCTCTGTTGGTAAAGAAATTCTCCAGCCTCTTGCAACTACATTTCAGTTACTGACCAGCGTGTGAACCAAAACAAAATTACCAAGCCAGATTTCATTCTGGGATGGAACTCATCCAGTTGTACCAGCAGCGTGGATCATTGCATTAATATTACATTTATAATACAACCAAATCCACGGCTCCTGATTCCCTGAACACTGTGGAGCTACCACTAGGTCAGAGAGAAGAGGGAGACCAGGCACTGCTGGGGTTTAGGGGGCCAATGCTAATAGTCCTGGACATTCCCAGTCCCAGGACAAATAGTGCAAACTGTTGGGAAGATCACCTGCGCAGACGGAACTGCCTTTTTTTTTAGGAAATGGGGGTGCGATTTGCTTGCCAATTATCAGCTGATCACTGGGGTCTGAACTTACCGTGGATTGTCGGAGAGACGGAGGTAGCAGCGAACGACATGCTTCAACAATCTGGCTGAGGGCTCTTTGGAGAGCTGCAGCACCATCTTACCCTGCACACACAGACAAGCCAGTGTTATAGCTGCTCCAGCAATTGCTGGGTAAGTTGCATCACTCCCCTTTCCCCCCCAACACCATCCATACTTGCTGAGGTTTCAGATTCTCATCCCATTCAAGAAGTGCAAATCAAAAATCAGCCAAAGTTAAACTCTCCAAAAGTTCAGCACCAAAATAGTCAGTCCATTCAATCAGTGCCCACAAACTCAGTATTCACTTCCTCCACAGCGTGCACCATCTACAGGGTACAATGCAAGTTATCAAGACATCTCTAACACGACCTCTCACCCTGCCCTCCAGCATGTGAAGGACAGGAGCAGCATGTTACAGGAACAACAAATCACCAAATTATGCGTCACCTTGTTTTGGGAGACACATTGGTTTGCCCTTTGTTGTCACTGGGTCAAAATCCTGAACTCCCTATCTAACAGCACTGTATGAGCATCTTCACCACTCGGACTGCAGCAATTCAAGACAACCCTCTACCATCTGTTCAAACACAATAAACGCGGTTTTCCCCATGTCTCGAGAACAAAATCAGAAAAGAAAACAAAAAAAAATCAATTCTCAGCAAGGATCAATGGATGACCACCTGGAGTAGAGGTCCCAACCTGATTATTTCTCTCTCTAACCATCAGACACTCGAGATGACTCCTACAATGGGCCAACTGACTTTTTCTGAGTTTTCTAGGACTCTGACTATTGTGACTGGGACATTTATTATTCTTACTCTGGAACATTTTAATCATCCACTTATCAAACCGTACAGCACAGAAACATCCACACTGACAAAAACTAACTCTACACTACCTTCAATCTCCAGCATTTTTTTTTAAAAGATTAGATTCCCTACAGTGTGGAAACAGGCCCTTCGGCCCAACAGGTCTACACCAACCCTCTGAAGAGTAACCTACCCAGACCCATTTCCCCCTGATTAATGCAGCTAACACTACGGGCAATTTAGAATGGCCAATTCACCTGACCTGCACATCTTTGGACTGTGGGAGGAAACCAGAGCACCTGGAGGAAACCCACGCAGACACGGGGAGACTGTGCAAACTCCACACAGACAGTCACCCAAGGCTGGAATCGAACCTGGGACGCTGGTGCTGTGAGGCAGCAGTGCTAACCACTGAGCCACCGTTTGGCTCAAAGCCTTGAATATTATAACATTTCAAGCACTCATCCAAGTACTTTTTAAAAGGTTGTGAGCTTAATCATCTCAAGCAACCTCTCAGGCAGTGCATTTCAGAACCCCACCACCTTCTGGATGGAAATATTCCCCAATATGTTCCCGTTTGTTTTAAACCATGAACCTAAAGATCAAACAGTCTGAAATAAACAGCGCAGGTTTTAAAAGGGACAACTGTTTTTGACTAACCAAAAGTAATTATGAATGTACAAATTTACAAATTAAGAGCTGGAGTAGGCCATTTGTTAAATGGTGGAACGAGGTCGATGGGCCGAAGGGCCAGGTCATGGTTGAACCGAATGTGGGCTCATCTCTACTCAACTTGGTGCCCCATTATTCTGAGAATGCCCTGTAGTCCTAGACTCAGCATTCACCCTGTCGAGCCCTTCAAGAAAACGAAATGTTCTCCTGATGTGGTCTCCCCAGCACCTTGTACAGGTGAAGTGAGATTTCCCCATTCTTTACTCCAACCTCCATGAAATAAGGGCCAACATTCCATTAAATTTCCTGACTCCCTGCTGCATGCGTTTCATTATGCATGCAATATTGGTTGGCCACAAAGGGGGAAGCAAGCAAGGAATTGGAAAAAATGAACAATATATGTGAAACGCAAAGGCCTGTTTAAGGCATGCAATACAAAAGGATATGCTATCATTCCCAACAATGGCAATTAACAGGGAATTCAGCTCACTCTTGGCTCACCAGAATCATGGCCACATGAGAGAATCGTTCGTATGTCTGACAGATGTAAGCCAGTCCTGTGTCATCCAATAGGATCTTCTGCAAAATAAAAGTTGCAACCTAGGAGCCAGAATGAAAGAGGTTACACAGGTCACCAAACAAAGCAAGAACATTCAATTCACCTGTGCAGAGGACATAAACACAGGATACAATAAAGATCTGTGCCTGCACCACTACCTGAAATCCACATCCTAAAACATAAGAGCTCACAGGGAAAAGTTTCAAGCAGTCCAGACTGGTTGTTCATCAGCTAAAAGTATATCTAACAAACAGTGGTGTAAATCACTTCACTAGCAGCACTGAACGCAGCACATTCGCAGTGTGAATGTGTTAGAGCGGGAAGATTCTAATTAGAATGTTAGAGAAAGGTTGTAGCAGCACTGGGTATCAGAGATAGGAACTTTTAGGAGCTATCACAAGGAACTGTATCAACTAGGGGGAAGATGCATCAGAGAGGGATCTCACAGAGAGCTGTAACATCTCATTCAGCAAGAATACCTTATTGGGGCATGAAAAGGATCCATTCTATGATCTATCTGACAACCTGCGTTAACTCTGTATTCTTTGAATGTTTCACTGTATTGAGGTGAGCATTAACTGGGATTCACTTGCACTCCTTTATGTACGTTACTGGCCATCACTTGAATACAATTCAAAGAATCATAGAATCCTTAGTGTGGAATCAGGCTCTTTGGCCCAACAAGTCCACACCGACCCTCCGAAGAGTAACCCACTCAAACCCATTCCCCTACCCTATTATCCTATATTTGCCCCTGACTAACACACCTAACCTACAGATCCATGAATACTATGGGCAATTTAACAAGGCCAATTTACCTAACCTGCACATCTTCTGGATTGCTAAAGGAATCGGGAGCACCCGGAGGAAACCCACATAGACACGGGGAGAACGTGCAAACACCACACAGACAGACAGTCATCTGAGGGTAGAATCGAACTCAGGTCCTTGGTACTGTGAGGCAGCAGTGCTAACCACTGAGCCACCATGTCACCTAATTAAAGATCCAATGAATATAAAATTAAGTGACTGTTGGGGGGCCTGGTATAATTACACAGTTTAAACCTTTGCAGAACTGTAAAGATTAAACTTTGACAAAAACACTTCCACTTTACATGACAGCAACCCCTACCGTTTTGGACAATTCACTTCCTGACTCCATTATCCGGAGGCAGAGAGGAATAATTTCTGTTGTCAAAAGGAAGTTGATGACTTCCTGTTCATCTGTTTTCACTAAGGCGCCTGCAGAAAGAAGGACAAAGAAAGGGTTTAAAAACACTTAACTACAGCAACAAGAGTCACACTCAACCCTGGGCTGCTACATCACACAAATTGCACGGAACTAGAATTACAGCATCGCCTCCCAATCCTGCACCCCAGCCTCATCTTTCAGTGAGCTGCCTGCTCAGTGTCAGGTTGAACCACGAGAGTAAAATGACCAACATTTGTACCCACAATTGACGATCAGTGATGACACTTTGCCCCAAAACTGGTCAGAAAAGTTGCACTAGATTATGACTGGCTAATGAAATGGGGCTGGAGAGTTTGTCATCACTTCCAATTTGCACCATTTTCACATTTACAGAGAGAACAACTACTTCTCTGAGCCACTGCAAGATGATTTCTAGTCTCAGTGAAACTTTACCACAGAATATTTACCACCAAGAAGACTCACCAAACAAACAGGAAGCTGAGTGCTTACCTATAACACCCAGGCTGGTGAGTCGCAGATACTCAAAGGGTCTCGTCTTACTGACTGTGTGCAAGAATGGATAGAGAAACAGCGGGATATGGGCTGCTAGAAATGCGGACCTGGAACACAGCAGGAAAAAAAAAACAAATCTATTACAAATCAGGTTTGATAACATACAAGTAAATAAATCACCTAGTCTGCGTACAATTAGCAAACTATAATTAAATTACAAAAAGCTAAATTACAATTCTTGGTAATGCTGTTTGAATGCAAGAGCATGAATAGACCATTCAATCCTGGTGCCTGCTCAGTCACTCAATATCCATGAATTTTCAGAGTGGTCAAAAATGTTGTACTGTGGATTGAGTCCCACTTTAGATTCATTAGAACTGGGGTCGGTCATCCATTCAATATAATGATAGCTGATCATCTACCTCAAAGCCATGTTTTTACTTTAGCCCATATCTCTTGACATTATTATTATCTAAAAATCTGCCATCTGAAATATATTCAAAGACTGAGCTTTCACAGCATTTTGGTGTGTAGAATTCGAAAGGATCACCACTCTAAGTAAAACAATTTCAGCTCATCTTCATCCTGTCATCCCGTTACTTTGAATTTGGCCCGTCTGGCTCTAGATCCCATAACTATGGGAAAAGCCTCCCTGCATTTACCCTCTCTCTGTTCCTTTAAGTATTTTATAGGTTTTATTGAGATCACTTCTTATTTTACAAAACTCTAGAGAATACAAGCCCAGTTTCCCCAGCTCTCTGGACAGTGCAATCAGCCTAGTGAAGTTTCTTCAGCCCATAATCCAGACTGATAACTCAATGCAGTACTGAGAGGTGACGTTTTTCAAAAGAGACATAAATGTCTGGTTTTGGCTGCCCCCTCAGATGAAGACTACAATAGCAGTGTGGGATCTTGTAAGAAAATGGATTGTTCATTTATGTACAAGAAATCCTTGAATACTGGGAAGGAGTATGAAGAAGTTCACAAACTAGATCTGTTAGCTTTTAGCATGGAGCATTTGGCAGGTCCCATTTTATCTGCAAAGAGGACTATTTGTCTAGAATATCTCTACTTCAATTTATACACTTCAATCAGGGCAACCCGACAGAAATATATAAAATTATTAGTCATGGTTAGGAGTCAAAGTCTTTTTCCCCAGGATATAAATGGCACGTACTAGTGGAACATAGATCAAAGGTGAGGGGGAAAAGTTTAAGGGGTTTGTTTTTTTAAAAGCTCAGAGGGTGGTAGATGCCTGGAACATGCTGCCAGGAAAAGTGGTCGAAGCAGATATGATAGCAATGTTTAAGAGGCAGTTAGACAAACACATGAACAGGAAGGGAACAGAGGGATATGGACCATGTGCATGCAGATGAGATTAGTTTAGAATGGCACCATGGTTGGCACAGACATGTTGAGCCGAAGGGTCTGTTAATAGTGCTGTACTGTTCCATGTTCTGACCAACATATCTCTCTCAGCTGACATCTAAAGCAAATGAAACAAAGTGCTGGAGAAACGCACAGGTCTGGCAGCATCTGCAGAGTTTAAAGTTCTGAGTCCAATGATTGTCCATCAGATGTTCTGATGGAGACTCATGGACTTAGAAGATTCACTCTTTCTGCTATTATTTCTTTTTTCTAACATCTTCTGATGTCCAAAACTAGAGGGCATAGGCATAAGGTGAGAAGGGAAAGATTTAAAAAAGGACTTGAAGGGTAACTTTTTCATGCAAAGAGTGAGATGTGAATGGAACGAGCTGCCAGAGGAAGTGGTGGAGGCTGGTACAATTACAACATTTAAAAGGCAACTGGTTGGGTATATGAATAGGAAGGGTCTAGAAGGATATGGGCCAAACAATGGCAAATGGAACTAGATCAGATTGGGATGTCTGGTCAGCCCAGACAAGTTGGACTGAAGGGTCTGCTTCTGAGCTGTATGACTCTGATATTAAAGACTTCAGAATTTTAACTGTTCTTTGTCTGAATGAAAAAATAGGCTATTACACATAGCAATAACTCAGAATGCAATAAGCTGTTAAGAAACAAAGACAGACCATTACACAGATACTCAAGCAATTAGCTGAGATTACATAAACAAAATTGCTTTGACACCTGCCTGATAAACTGAAACTTTATTCTCACAAGAACAACCGAATGTTCTAAAGAAGCATGTAAAAAATTAATCACAGGAAAGTAGTGGCCTCAATAGACACTTAAGGCAAAGGTAACAAGAAACAAAAATTACTTTTGATAAGGAAGCCAGCCGCAGACCTACAGTATCTCCGACCTACAGTAACTCAAATGAAAGAATTATAAAGAAATAATCAGTAGATCAGCTCAGACACTGAAGGACAAAAATCTGTTTAAGAATTGAACACCAGAACTCCACTTTAGCAGAACTTCGAAGAACAATACTGCAGGAATCCTCCCATCAACAGTCCTGGCCAGATTTCACCTTTAATCGGGTAATAACTAAGTTTGGTCACTGGCTTATACTTGCTTGAGGATTCTAATATTTGGTTCTTACATGCAATGAAGTTTGAATTATTATTTCAGTGCTTGATTGTCTGTGAGAATTCTTAATAAGTATCAGAGTCCAAGGCAATTTGTGGTAATTTACCCATAACTCTATGTTCTTTGTACTTACAGCGTAAAACAGAGGATTTCACGATTTACTTTGCTGCTGCTTGTGGGGCCTTGCTATGCAAAAAATGGCTGCTTTGTTTCTTACAGTACAACACTTCAATACCTCCAGCCTGTAAAGCACTTTGATACCATGTGAAACTATGAAAAGTGCTATATAGGTCTTTTATTCCTTATTAAAGTCATAGCGATGTACAGCATCAAAACAGGCCCTTTGATCCAACTCCAAGCAGCTATTCTAAATTAATTTAGACCTATTTGCCAGCATTTGGCCCATATCCCTCTAAATTCTTCCTATTCACATATCCTACTATTGTTTTGCAAATCCTTTGCAGCCACCACAGCCTTCACCGGGGATGGAGACTCAGGGTGAAGCAATCCAACAAGAGATCGGACAAATACAAGGTTGGACTTCCCCAAGTGAAGCCAAAGAGCTCAGCAGGAAATAACAGAAGCAAACAGAATCCTAGATGCATATTTGATGTTACCTGGTTTCTGGATGTGATGCTACGCATTGCAACAATGCGAGTGCATTACACACGCGGTTAGATTGATGAGCCGTGAGAGTTGGAGGGTTGATAGATGGATAAATATTTACAATTTCCTGGAAAACAAAATGCAGAAATAAAACACGTTAAAATACAAAGAGAGTAATGCAGGAAGTGAGCAGGGTTACAGCATGGCCAAGCCAACTCTGAACTCAACCTGTTCAATAACATCAGACAACCACACCGAATCATGGCTCTTCAGGTACTGTCAAAGCTACAACCCTGTTGGCGTTCCCAGAGGCTTCCGCAGGTTCTGAATGGGATCAGCATCAGGTGACAAGGGAGCAAAGAAATAAAATGATTTCCATGGTGAAGACCACAGAGCCTGGAGAAACGGAGCAAACAAAGTGTACATTGAACAGGACCCGTTTAAACAATATTTATTTGCAAGATATTGGCATTGCTGGTGAGGTTAGCATTGATTACCCATCACCAGTTGCCCAAATCTTACAGCCACAACAGTTACTGGGCCATTTCAAAAGATGGTTAAGCCTCAACCTCATTGTTGGAGTCACGCACTGTACAGGATGGACAGGGAAACAGCTGTGGATTTCCTTCTCTCAGAGACATTCAGAAACTGACAGTAACAGAAATTCACAATCTTCTCATTTCATGGTCACTGTTACTGCTTCTTTTAAATTTCAGGATTTGGTCTGGGGTGTATAAAGTTAAAAATCGCACAGCACCAGGTTTATTTGGAAGCACTAGATTTCTGAATGCTGCTCCTTCATCAGGTGGTTGAGGAGCAGTGCTCAAAAGGCTAGTACATCCAAATAAACCTGTTAGACTATAACCTGGTGTTGTGTGATTTTTAACTTTAAACTTCAGAGTGACTTCAATCAAATTTAAACTCCCATGGGAGATGTGGTGTCCTGTTGAAGCCTCTGCACTATTAATGCAGCATCAAACCGGTTTGCTACTGCATTGTGTACATGCTTCACACCCTTCAACTGTGTGAACATTTCACATACACTTTCCCCGCCACACAGCTTAGGTCATCAGGCTTGGTTCAGCAACTAGGAGATAGTGAGGACTGCAGATGCTTGGTCCACGCTGAAAGGTGGGTCTAAATCTCGTCATTTTGTTTGTATTTAAATGGAGTTTTTTTAAAAAAAATGCTGTTTAAGCAAATTTAAGAAAACAGAGTCTGGGAAAAGTCCGAATTAAACAAAACAATAAAAATCGATCACAAACTCTTACACCTCACTAGTTTTGGCAGTTCTAATCAGCTTGCCGAGACTCACCATTGTATACCCTCTATCCTTTTAAAATGAAAGTCAAAATTAATTAGTAATTCCCCTGGGCCACGTAGGAGTTATCACATTATTATAATCCCATTTTGTAGCAATTGGCACATAGCCTTTTAATGCCTTCGCATCAAGTGTGCATCTAAAAGCTTCCTAAAATGTTAATGTCAACGTGTTTGTTGATAGAGTTCTGGTTGGAATGCCATGCTTCTAGGAATTCTCATGCTTATCTCTGTTAGGCTTGTCCTAGGATGGATGTGTTGTCCCAGTCAAAGAGTCACAAAACGACACAACCCAATCTCACTAGTATCCTTACATACAGATGGGGAAGGACACTACTTTGACTGGGACAACACACCCATCCTAGGACAAGCCAAACAGAGACATGCACGAGAATTCCTAGAAGAATGGCATTCCAAACGGAACTCTATCAACAAATACACTGACTTGGATCCCATTTACCAACTCTTAAGAAAAAGAATGGGAAATGACATCACCATAAGAAATGATGTCACCACCCCAAGAAATCCAAACATACAAATAGCAAGTGGGCTACATTACCAGTTCTTCATTCGGAGGTGGACTGAAGATGTTACCTAGTATGGTGATGAAACGTCTGAAAACAAACCTTCCAGCTCAGCGAGAAAACCTACACCCAGAACCTCAACCAGAGCTACAAATCTTCTCAAAACTCACTACACAATATTCGAGCTGTGGCTGAAACAAATATTTATAGAGTGAATGACCATCACCTGTAGGAGGGCAGCAATAGTTCCAAAAGAGTGCCAGAGCATGGGGGCCAGGTCAGGCACCGACTCCCTCTTCTTGCTGAGTTCTAACAAAGCATTTTCCCGTGTCTCGGGGCTGGATAGCTCATTGATCCACTGGTAAATCTTCTCACGATCCACCTGAGCCAGCGCAGTAACCGGCTGTGAGCAGGAGAGGGAGCAAAGCAAAAAAGAATCAACAAGCAGATCAGCATCATGACAAGGGAATCACACACAACCGTCAAAACGTGAGCATTTAAGGAGCAGGAGAGTCACACACAATGGAATCGCAGGAAGCCATTCGATTTGTCAGGTCTGTATCCATCCCTTTGTAATAGCAATTCAGCTTGTCTCACTCCACCAACCTGCTTTTCTCCTTCAGCCCTGCAAGACCGCTCTCAATTTATGCATCTAATTCCTTAGGATAACATAGCAAAGATAAGTGGGAAAACGGAGGACTGGGAAGCTTTTAAAGAAGAGGATTACTAAGAAGGAAATATGCAGAGGAAAAATGAGGTACGAAGGTAAACTGGCCAATAATATAAAGGAGGATAGTAAAAGCTTTTTTAGATACGTGCAAGGCAAAAAAATGGTTAGGACTAAAATTGGGCCCTTGATGACAGAAACAGGGAAATATATTACTGGGAACAAAGAAATGGCAGAAGAATTAAATGGGTACTTCAGATCTGTGTTCACTGGGGAAGACACAAGCAATCTCCATGAGGTAACAGTGGCTGAAGGACCTGAACTTAAGGGAATTTATATTTGTCAGGATTTGGTGTTGGAGAGACTGTTAGGTCTGAAGGTTGATAAGTCTCCGGGGCCTGATGGTCTACATCCCAGGGTACTGAAGGTGGTGGCTCGGGAAATCGTGGATGCGTTGGTGATTATTTTCCAGAGTTCGATAGATTCAGGGTCGGTTCCTGAGGATTGGAGGGTGGCTAATGTTATATCACTTTTTAAGAAAGGTGGGAGAGAGAGAAAGCAGGAAATTATAGACCAGTTAGTCTGACCTCAATGGTGGGAAAGCTGCTGGAGTCTATTATAAAGGATGAAATTACGGCACATCTGGATAGTAGTAACAGGATAGGACAGAGTCAGCATGGATTTATGAAGGGGAAATCATGCTTGACTAATCTTCTGGAATTTTTTGAGGATGTAACTCTGAAGATGGACGAGGGAGATCCAGCAGATGTAGTGTACCTAGATTTTCAGAAAGCTTTGATAAAGTCCCACACAGGAAGTTAGTGAGTAAAATTAGGGCGCATGGTATTGGGGGCAAAGTACTAGATTGGATTGAAAATTGGTTGGCTGATAGGAAATAAAGGGTAGTGATAAACGGCTCCATTTTGGAATGGCAGGCAGTGACCAGTGGGGTACTGCAGGGATCTGTGCTGGGACCGCAGCTTTTTACAATATATGTTAATGATATAGAAGATGGTATCAGCAATAACATTAGCAAATTTGCTGATGATACAAAGCTGGGTGGCAGGGTGAAATGTGATGAGGATGTTAGGAGATTACAGGGTGACCTGGACAAGTTAGGTGAGTGGGCAGATGCATGGCAGATGCAGTTTAATGTGGATAAATGTATGGTTATCCACTTGGGTGGCAAGAACAGGAAGGCAGATTACTACCTAAATGGAATCAATTTAGGTAAAGGGGCAGTACAGAGATCTGGGTGTTCTTGTACACCAGTCAATGAAGGCAAGCATGCAGGTACAGCAGGTAGTGAAGAAGGCTAATAGCATGCTGGCTTTTATAACAAGAGGAATTGAAGGCAGTGGAAGCCCAGTCTCTGGATTCATTTTAGAAAGAGTTGGATAGAGCTCTCAAGGATAGTGGAATCAAGGGTTATGGAGATAAGGCAGGAAGAGGATACTGATTAGGAATGATCAGCCATGATCATATTGAATGGCGGTGCAGGCTCGAAGGGCTGAATGGCCTACTCCTGCAACTATTGTGTATTGTCTTTTTAAAAGCTACACTAAATTTGTCTCCATCACATTTGCAGACTGTAAATGTACATCAGCCACATTACAGTCATCCCACCAGAGTTTCTCCCATCAGAACAGTCAGTTACCAAGGCAATGATTATTTAACACATAAAAGAGGCCACCCATTTTCAGACAGTTTTCTGTTAACCAACACACAGCATTTACCAGTAGGTGACGTTCCATGTTTAATGTGTGGTCAAGACTTTACAGAGCACTGACAATGCTCCCTTTGGCAGCCCCTTCTCTGTTGCTGCTGCTGCTCTTAGTCACTACAGGAATGGAGAGGAAGCTGCACCCCACACCAGGTGGAGGGATCACAGCAGCGGAGTTTGCTTACACTGTCCAACACTGGTCAGGTAAACTGCCATGCAAATTAAAACATACTTCAAGGGTTCGGTTAGAGGTCGCTCGCTTGACCAGAGAGTCTGAAACTAAACAACATGGTCTTGGAGTAAGGTCTGATGAAGAAAAATACCTTCACCTCCAGGACTGTATATCCCTGGAATTCTCTTCCCCAACGAGAGAGAGGACAACAGATACATTCAAGACCAAGATCAACAGATCCTCGAACTCCAAGAGAATCAGGGAATACAGAGATCAGGTAGAACATAACAGCAGAGGCCATTCAGCCTACTCCACCATTCTTGATAACAGCTGATCACCTACTCAACACCATGCTCGCCGACTATCGATATCATTTTAATCTATAAATCCATCACCGTCACGCCATTGATTCATCACCCTCCAAGTGAAGAAATTCCTCTATCTCAGTTTGAAATGGCAACATGGGGAATATCTTTTTGCAGCACGTTAGGAGGTGGAATGCACTGGCTGATGGTTTGGAGGTGGTAGATTCAATCGCAGCTTTCAAGAGGGATTTGGATCCTTACCTGAAGAAAAAAATTCTTTGCAGGGGAACTGGAAAAAAGCAGAAGGGCACCAGCTGAGTTGTTTTTGTGAAGAGATAGCACAGATGTGAGAAGCTGAATGGCTTCCCTCTATATTGACTGATTTATGAGACTAGAACATAATAAGCGTTCGGGCCAGACCGCTTGGGAGAGGTGTTAGGAAGTACTTCTATGCACAAAAAAGTGGTAGAGGTTTGGAATTCTCTTGCACAAACAGCAGTGGATGCTCAATCAGTTGTTAAATTTTAAACCCGAGATGGATACATTTTTCGTTAAGGAAAGGTAGCAAGAGATATGGGCCGTAAGGCAGGTATATGGAGTTAGGCCACAGATCACCATGATCTGCCTGAACGGCAGAACAGGTTTGAGGAGTTAAGCCACAGATCACCATGATCTGCCTGAACGGCAGAACAGGTTTGAGGAGTTAAGCCGTTTATTGCTGTTCCTATAGTGTGTCTAAGATTCAGGCATTGGTGGAATGTGGTTAACAGAGAGGTATTTCTCCCTATGGTTTGGGTGAGGAGGATAGAACGACAGATTATAAATAAGACAGTTATAAGCACAAGAGGTAATTCAGGAGAAAAAAAACTCTATCTAGAGGGCAGAAGAAATGTGGAACTCAATAACAGGTGAAACAAAATTGACGCAAATAGCTAGATGAGGAACAAAAAAAAAGGACATGTTTATGGGAAAAGATAAAGACGGCTAATATGGAATGGACTTTGAGCATTTGACACAAATACAAAAACAGAAAGCAGGAGCAGGAGCAGACCATTCATTCCTTTGATACAGCTTCACTATTCAATACTGTACGATCATGGCTGCTCCGCCACATCAATACCATATTCCAGCTTTCTCCCCATATCCCACAACGCCTTTCAAAACCTACAAAAAAAAAAAGACTTTCTTGATCATACTCAGGGACTTGGCCTCCAAAGCCTTCTGGGGTAGAAACGTCTACAGGTTTACTGTCTTTTGAGTGATGATCTTAGTCCTAAACGGTCTACTCAATATCTTGAAACTGACTCCCACATGAGCAGAACTTCCGACTTCCACCATAGTGCACCAAGTCCAACATTCAAGGGTTACAGACAAAACGTGCAGAGGAAAAGGCCTTTCAAACTTTCGATGTGGCCTTAACTGTCTTTCCTGTCTGCTTTTCCATAACACTTGTCTTCCTGGTAGATTAAGTTAAAAAAAAATCGCAACACCAAGTTATAGTCCAACAGGTTTATTTGGAGGCTGTAGCTTTTGAAATGCTGTTTCTTCATCAGGTTGATTAAAATAGTCTGACCCAATCTCTACTGCCCCCAGAAGTATTATAAACAGTAATGATCCTCAGAAGAAATTTCTCCTTGCCTTCATCTGTAAATAAAGACCCCAAAACTATTCTTCCTAGTTCTACATCACTTCACGTGACAATAGATACATGGAGAAAAAGGGGCATAGTATGAGAATGCCCTCCTCAATCTTGTGTTTCAGTAACATCACCTCCAAATCCAGTAAGTACAAGCTCAATTGTTCCTTTCCCTTTATATTTTTAAGAGGGCTGTGAGCATTACTGACTAGTCCAGCACATATTGCCCATTCCTAATTGGCCTTGTACTGAGTGGCTTGCTGAGGCCAATTCAGAGGGCAAGTAAGGGTTAAATACACCTGAGAGTCTGGAGTCACCAGGTAAGGACAGCAGATTTCCTTCTCCAAAAAGGAGATCTGCAAACCAGACGGGGTTTTACAACAATCAATGATTAGTCACATGAGACTAGAGCTCAAATCCAGATTTTATTAATTGAATTTAAATTACATCTCGAGATTGGACATTACTAGTCCAATGATGTCACCATCTCCCTTCCAACATCTCGCAATCTACCCTCCCAGATGTTCCCAATAACAGAGGTAGGCACCAGCGTTGAATGTGGCCAGTGTGGTCCATCTACACACAGTTGCACCTGTGAGGTCACACCAGTTGATACCATGAGACATGTCAGGTCCTTTTGATTACATTTTCTCTTTAAATCCATTCTTTTAATTGGCCATGGTGATTATCGACATTTAGTTATAATTACTTCTTCGGCAGTCCCTCAGGATCAAGGAAGACTCTGACACCAAGTTGTGCACCCTACAGGTGAGTTAGCAGCAGTGCTGGCATGGCCACAAAAGGATCATGATGTTCCAAGTCCTAAACTTTGCTTTGAGGACAGGGGTAGGGGTGTGGGAGAAAGCCCATTGTCCAGGGATAGCCAAGAGGATTGGAATCCAGGCTCTGCTGCATTGAAAAACACACTCCACAATCCTAATAGTTTAAGCTGGATAAGAATTTAAAAGCAACAGTGATTGTGAGGGTGGTTTAGACATCAGTAAGTCCGAGCAATAAGATTGGAGCATTCAGCCCCTCAAATCTCTTCTGCCATTAAATGAGATCATGGATGATCTATGGCCTAGTTCTGTATACCTGTCTTTGGCCCATATTTCTCAATAGTTTACTTAACAAAAAGAAATCCTCAATTTAAAATTAACAAATAACTTAGTGTTCAGTGCCAATTGTGGAAGAGTTCCAAACATATACCACCGTTTGTGCGCAACATCTCTCCTGAATGAAATCAGAAATTGCTGGAAACTCAGCAGATCTGCTAGCATCTGTGGAGAGAAAGCAGCATTAACATTTCTGCTTCAGTCACCCTTCTTCAAAATGCAATGGTCTTGAACGATCGTTCTCAGATTATGCCCCTAGTTTAGAATCTCCAAGCAGTGAAAATAGTTTCCATTTATTTGCCCTGTCTTTTCTTGTTAATATCTTGAAGATTTGGATCAGATCACTGTTCAACCTTCTACATTCTAGAGAAAATGGATCTAATTTACATACTGCCACTTAATCCCTGAAGTCCAGGTACAATTCTTGCAAATCTACATCATTTTCCCTCCAAGGCCAACCTATCCTTCCTGAATCAACAGAGAATCAAGAATTCAGAACAACTGGAGAGACTATTTGGCCGCTTCAGTCATTCCATAAGATTGGGTTAGCACCACTGCCTCACAGCACCAGGGACTTGCCTTCGATTCCACCCTTGGGCAACTGTCTGTGTGGAGTTTGTACATTCTCCCCATGTCTGTGGGACTTTCCTCCCACAGTCCAAAGATGTGCAGGTTGGACTGGGCTTGCCACAGGAAATGCGGGGGGGGGGGGGGGGGGGGTGACGCTCCACGATGGGCCGAATGGCCTGGCTCCCACGCTGTAGGGACTGTACGATCCTCTGTGGTGCTGGAAAAGCACCGAGGAGGAGGGGGGGGGGGGGGGGGGGGGAATCGACGTTTCGGGCAAAAGCCATTTTACCTGATTTTTCCTGCTCCTCGGATGCTGCCTGACCTGCTGTTGCTTTCCCAGCAACACTCCAATCCAGTATCTGGTTTCCAGTATCTGCACTCATGGTTTTTACCTCGTTTCGGGCAAAAGCCCCTCACCAGCGATTCTCTCTGATCGTGGCTGGTGCTGGTCTGAGGGTCTACTTTCCCACCCCACCCACCCCCAGTCTCCCTGGTGACCATAAACCCCACGGGGGCTTCGGCGGCGGCCGCCCGGGCCCGATTGTGCTCGCTCCCGCCGAGCACGGGGAGTTCGAGCAAAAGCCTGCCCCACAACCCAACCCCGGGTCCAGGCCATTCCCTCCGCCTGGAGAGACAGGGAGGGAGGGAGGAGGCCCCAGGGCCTACAGGTCCCGCCGTCGCCCCCACCCACCACCCCCGGCAACAGCCTGAGGCGGCCCTGCTCCATCCCCGTGAGGACTCACCGCTCCCGCTCCCAGGCTGTGCATCTTCCGCTGGTGCCGCCGCCTTTTCGGATATATAAAAAAAACACCTTCACATCGACATTCCCGAGGCTCCCGCCGCCTGGACCCGGTGAACCCTGACCTCTGACCCCACCCCTCTCCCTTCCCACTGAAACACAATTACATTTCTATCGGCAGAATCTTTCAGGGTCTTCACAGTCCGCCCGTCGTCCCTGTCGGTGTCGGACAAATGTCCGGCTTCAGCCCGTCCCCGCGGAGTTCGATGTTTGAACCATGTCAGCTTTCACCTTTACCCTTTCACCTCGCGGCCGCGGCTTTAGCACGCCCGGGGTTTTTAAAAGGAAAAATTTTTACGGTTTATTTTTCTATTAAGTTATTCCGCCCCACCCATTCCGAGAGCGCTTTAGGCGGTTACAGCATTCCTTTTAAAAAATAAAAATCAATTTTTTTTGCGGGAGAGGGGCGGCGCGCGCTGCATGCTGGGAGGCTGCCTTCCCGCCATTTTGAGCGGCGGTTGGGTTGAGGGATTTTTTTTTTTAAATGTTTTTATTTGAGGCGGGTGTTGGTGTTTGGAGCCGGTTGGTTGGCTGGCCGGGCGGACGAGGCGGCCCGGAGCTGGGCGGCAGCGGAGAGGGGAGCACCGTGGGCCGGGTCTGAGCCCGCCGGCCCTCCCTCACCATCAGCCCACCACCGGGCCCCGGGGCATTGTGGGAGCGGCAGCCCCGCCATCTCGCGGCGGCGGCAGTGGCGGCGGGAACGGGAGGCGCCGTCTCTATGGGAACGGCCGGAGAGGTACCGCACCCGGGGGGGGAGGGAGAAGAAGAGAGATACGGAGTACTGTACCGCGGGAGGGGGAGAGAGTGGGGTGGGGGGTCCGGCAACCTCGGGGGTGGTGTGGGGTGTGTGCTGTACCCTGGGAGAGGGGAGGGGTGCGGGGTGTGCTGTACCCTGGGGAGAGGGGGGGGGTGCGGGGTGTGCTGTACCCTGGGGAGAGGGGGGGGGTGCGGGGTGTGCTGTACCCTGGGGAGAGGGGGGGAGGGGGGTGCTGTACCCTGGGAGAGGGGGGTGTGTGTGCTGTACCCTGGGAGAGGGGGGGGTGTGTGTGTGCTGTTCCCTGGGAGAGGGGGGGCAGGGGGGGGGGGGCTGTTCCCTGGGAGAGGGGGGGTGGTGCTGTACCCTGGGGGAGGGGGGTGGGGTGTGCTGTACCCTGGGGGAGGGTGTGTGTGCTGTACCCTGGGAGAGGGGGTGTGTGTGCTGTACCCTGGGAGAGGGGAGGGGTGCGGGGTGTGCTGTACCCTGGGGAGAGGGGGGGGGGGTGCTGTACCCTGGGGAGAGGGGGGGGGGGTTGCTGTACCCTGGGGAGAGGGGGGGGGGGTGCTGTACCCTGGGAGAGGGGGGGGGGGTGTGCTGTACCCTGGGAGAGGGGGGGGGGGGGGTGTGCTGTACCCTGGGAGAGGGGGGGGGGTGTGCTGTACCCTGGGAGAGGGGGGGGGGGGTGTGCTGTACCCTGGGAGAGGGGGGGTGCGTGCTGTACCCTGGGAGGGGTGGGGGGGGTGCGGGGTGTGCTGTACCCTCTGAGAGGGGGTGTGGGGTGTGTGCTGTACCCTGGGAGAGGGTGTGTGTGTGTGCTGTACCCTGGGAGAGGGGGGGGGGGTGTGCTGTACCCTGGGAGAGGGGGGGGGGGGGTGTGCTGTACCCTGGGAGAGGGGGGGGTGTGCTGTACCCTGGGAGAGGGGGGGGGGGGTGTGCTGTACCCTGGGAGAGGGGGGGGGGGGGGGTGTGCTGTACCCTGGGAGAGGGGGGGTGCGTGCTGTACCCTGGGAGGGGTGGGGGGGGTGCGGGGTGTGCTGTACCCTCTGAGAGGGGGTGTGGGGTGTGTGCTGTACCCTGGGAGAGGGTGTGTGTGTGTGCTGTACCCTGGGAGAGGGGTGGGGGTGTGCTGTACCCTGGGAGGGGGGGGGGGGGTGTGCTGTACCCTGGGAGAGGGGGGGGGGGTGTGCTGTACCCTGGGAGAGGGGGGGGGGTGTGCTGTACCCTGGGAGAGGGGGGGGGGTGTGCTGTACCCTGGGAGAGGGGGGGGGGTGTGCTGTACCCTGGGAGGGGGGGGGGGTGTGCTGTACCCTGGGAGAGGGGGGGGGTGTGCTGTGCCCTGGGGGGGGGGGGTGTGTGCTGTACCCTGGGAGAGGGGGTGGGGGGGTGTGCTGTACCCTGGGAGAGGGGGTGGGGGGGTGTGCTGTACCCTGGGAGAGGGGGGGGGGGGGTTTGCTGTACCCTGGGAGAGGGGGGGGGGGGTTTGCTGTACCCTGGGAGAGGGGGGGGGGGGTGCTGTACCCTGAGAGGGGGGGGGGGTGTGTGCTGTACCCTGGGAGAGTGGAGGGGTGCGGGGTGTGCTGTACCCTGGGAGAGGGGGGGGGTGTGTGCGCTGTACCCTGGGAGAGGGGAGGGGTGCGGGGTGTGCTGTACCCTGGGAGAGGGGGGGGGTGTGCTGTACCCTGGGAGAGGGGGGGGGGGGGGTTTGCTGTACCCTGGGAGAGGGGGGGGGGTGCTGTACCCTGAGAGGGGGGGGGGGGGGTGTGCTGTACCCTGGGAGAGTGGAGGGGTGCGGGGTGTGCTGTACCCTGGGAGAGGGGGGGGGGTGTGTGCGCTGTACCCTGGGAGAGGGGAGGGGTGCGGGGTGTGCTGTACCCTGGGAGAGGGGGGATGTGTGCTGTACCCTGGGAGAGGGTGGCGTGGGGTGTGTGCTGTACCCTGGGAGAGGGGGGGGGGGTGTGCTCTACCCTGGGGGAGGGGGTGTGTGCGCTGTACCCTGGGAGAGGGGAGGGGTGCGGGGTGTGCTGTACCCTGGGAGAGGGGGGGTGTGTGCTGTACCCTGGGAGAGGGGGGGCGGGGGTGGGCTGTTCCCTGGGAGAGGGGGGGTGGTGCTGTACCCTGGGGGAGGGGGGTGGGGTGTGCTGTACCCTGGGGGAGGGGGGTGGGGTGTGCTGTACCCTGGGAGAGTGGAGGGGTGCGGGGTGTGCTGTACCCTGGGAGAGGGGGGGGGTGTGTGCGCTGTACCCTGGGAGAGGGGAGGGGTGCGGGGTGTGCTGTACCCTGGGAGAGGGGGGGGGTGTGCTGTACCCTGGGAGAGGGGGGATGTGTGCTGTACCCTGGGAGAGGGTGGGGTGGGGTGTGTGCTGTACCCTGGGAGAGGGGGGGGGTGTGCTCTACCCTGGGGGAGGGGGTGTGTGCGCTGTACCCTGGGAGAGGGGAGGGGTGCGGGGTGTGCTGTACCCTGGGAGAGGGGGTGTGTGTGCTGTACCCTGGGAGAGGGGGGGTGGGGGTGGGCTGTTCCCTGGGAGAGGGGGGGTGGTGCTGTACCCTGGGGGAGGGGGGTGGGGTGTGCTGTACCCTGGGGGAGGGGGTGTGGTGTGCTGTACCCTGGGAGAGTGGGGGGGGGGTGGGGGTGTGCTGTACCCTGGGAGAGTGGGGGGGGGTGGGGGTGTGCTGTACCCTGGGAGAGTGGGGGGGGTGGGGGTGTGCTGTACCCTCGGAGAGTGGGGGGGGTGGGGGTGTGCTGTACCCTCGGAGAGTGGGGGCGGTGGGGGTGTGCTGTACCCTGGGAGAGGGGGGGGTGTGTGTGTGTGCTGTTCCCTGGGAGAGGGGGGGTGGGCTGTTCCCTGGGAGAGGGGGGGTGGTGCTGTACCCTGGGAGAGGGGGGTGGGGTGTGCTGTACCCTGGGGGAGGGTGTGTGTGTGCTGTACCCTGGGAGAGGGGAGGGGTGCGGGGTGTGCTGTACCCTGGGGAGAGGGGGGGAGGGGGGTGCTGTACCCTGGGAGAGGGGGGGGGGGGGTGCTGTACCCTGGGAGAGGGGGGGGTGTGTGTGTGCTGTACCCTGGGAGAGGGGGGGGTGTGTGTGTGCTGTACCCTGGGAGAGGGGGGTGTGTGTGTGTGCTGTACCCTGGGAGAGGGGGGGGTGTGTGTGTGCTGTACCCTGGGAGAGGGGGGGGTGTGTGTGTGCTGTACCCTGGGAGAGGGGGGGGTGTGTGTGTGCTGTACCCTGGGAGAGGGGGGGCAGGGGGTGGGGGCTGTTCCCTGGGAGAGGGGGGGTGGTGCTGTTCCCTGGGAGAGGGGGGGTGGTGCTGTACCCTGGGGGAGGGGGGTGGGGTGTGCTGTACCCTGGGGGAGGGTGTGTGTGTGCTGTACCCTGGGAGAGGGGGTGTGTGTGCTGTACCCTGGGAGAGGGGAGGGGTGCGGGGTGTGCTGTACCCTGGGGAGAGGGGGGGGGGGTGCTGTACCCTGGGGAGAGGGGGGGGGGGGTGTGCTGTACCCTGGGAGAGGGGGGGTGCGTGCTGTACCCTGGGAGGGGTGGGGGGGGTGCGGGGTGTGCTGTACCCTCTGAGAGGGGGTGTGGGGTGTGTGCTGTACCCTGGGAGAGGGGGTGTGGGGTGTGTGCTGTACCCTGGGAGAGGGTGTGTGTGTGTGCTGTACCCTGGGAGAGGGGGGGGGGGTGGGCTGTTCCCTGGGAGAGGGGGGGTGGTGCTGTACCCTGGGGGAGGGGGGTGGGGTGTGCTGTACCCTGGGGGAGGGGGTGTGGTGTGCTGTACCCTGGGAGAGTGGGGGGGGGGTGGGGGTGTGCTGTACCCTGGGAGAGTGGGGGGGGGTGGGGGTGTGCTGTACCCTGGGAGAGTGGGGGGGGTGGGGGTGTGCTGTACCCTCGGAGAGTGGGGGGGGTGGGGGTGTGCTGTACCCTCGGAGAGTGGGGGCGGTGGGGGTGTGCTGTACCCTGGGAGAGGGGGGGGTGTGTGTGTGTGCTGTTCCCTGGGAGAGGGGGGGTGGGCTGTTCCCTGGGAGAGGGGGGGTGGTGCTGTACCCTGGGAGAGGGGGGTGGGGTGTGCTGTACCCTGGGGGAGGGTGTGTGTGTGCTGTACCCTGGGAGAGGGGGTGTGTGTGTGTGCTGTACCCTGGGAGAGGGGAGGGGTGCGGGGTGTGCTGTACCCTGGGGAGAGGGGGGGAGGGGGGTGCTGTACCCTGGGAGAGGGGGGGGGGGGGTGCTGTACCCTGGGAGAGGGGGGGGTGTGTGTGTGCTGTACCCTGGGAGAGGGGGGGGTGTGTGTGTGCTGTACCCTGGGAGAGGGGGGGGTGTGTGTGTGCTGTACCCTGGGAGAGGGGGGTGTGTGTGTGTGCTGTACCCTGGGAGAGGGGGGTGTGTGTGTGTGCTGTACCCTGGGAGAGGGGGGGGTGTGTGTGTGCTGTACCCTGGGAGAGGGGGGGGTGTGTGTGTGCTGTACCCTGGGAGAGGGGGGGCAGGGGGTGGGGGCTGTTCCCTGGGAGAGGGGGGGTGGTGCTGTTCCCTGGGAGAGGGGGGGTGGTGCTGTACCCTGGGGGAGGGGGGTGGGGTGTGCTGTACCCTGGGGGAGGGTGTGTGTGTGCTGTACCCTGGGAGAGGGGGTGTGTGTGCTGTACCCTGGGAGAGGGGAGGGGTGCGGGGTGTGCTGTACCCTGGGGAGAGGGGGGGGGGGTGCTGTACCCTGGGGAGAGGGGGGGGGGGGGTGTGCTGTACCCTGGGAGAGGGGGGGTGCGTGCTGTACCCTGGGAGGGGTGGGGGGGGTGCGGGGTGTGCTGTACCCTCTGAGAGGGGGTGTGGGGTGTGTGCTGTACCCTGGGAGAGGGGGTGTGGGGTGTGTGCTGTACCCTGGGAGAGGGTGTGTGTGTGTGCTGTACCCTGGGAGAGGGGGGGGGGGTGTGCTGTACCCTGGGAGAGGGGGGGGGGGGGTGTGCTGTACCCTGGGAGAGGGGGGGGTGTGCTGTACCCTGGGAGAGGGGGGGGGGGTGTGCTGTACCCTGGGAGAGGGGGGGGGGGGGGTGTGCTGTACCCTGGGAGAGGGGGGGTGCGTGCTGTACCCTGGGAGGGGTGGGGGGGGTGCGGGGTGTGCTGTACCCTCTGAGAGGGGGTGTGGGGTGTGTGCTGTACCCTGGGAGAGGGTGTGTGTGTGTGCTGTACCCTGGGAGAGGGGTGGGGGTGTGCTGTACCCTGGGAGGGGGGGGGGGGGGTGTGCTGTACCCTGGGAGAGGGGGGGGGGTGTGCTGTACCCTGGGAGAGGGGGGGGGGGGTGTGCTGTACCCTGGGAGAGGGGGGGGGGTGTGCTGTACCCTGGGAGGGGGGGGGGGTGTGCTGTACCCTGGGAGAGGGGGGGGGTGTGCTGTGCCCTGGGGGGGGGGGGTGTGTGCTGTACCCTGGGAGAGGGGGTGGGGGGGTGTGCTGTACCCTGGGAGAGGGGGGGGGGGTTTGCTGTACCCTGGGAGAGGGGGGGGGGGGTTTGCTGTACCCTGGGAGAGGGGGGGGGGGGGGTGCTGTACCCTGAGAGGGGGGGGGGGGTGTGTGCTGTACCCTGGGAGAGTGGAGGGGTGCGGGGTGTGCTGTACCCTGGGAGAGGGGGGGGGTGTGTGCGCTGTACCCTGGGAGAGGGGAGGGGTGCGGGGTGTGCTGTACCCTGGGAGAGGGGGGGGGTGTGCTGTACCCTGGGAGAGGGGGGGGGGGGGGTTTGCTGTACCCTGGGAGAGGGGGGGGGGTGCTGTACCCTGAGAGGGGGGGGGGGGGTGTGCTGTACCCTGGGAGAGTGGAGGGGTGCGGGGTGTGCTGTACCCTGGGAGAGGGGGGGGGTGTGTGCGCTGTACCCTGGGAGAGGGGAGGGGTGCGGGGTGTGCTGTACCCTGGGAGAGGGGGGATGTGTGCTGTACCCTGGGAGAGGGTGGCGTGGGGTGTGTGCTGTACCCTGGGAGAGGGGGGGGGGGGTGTGCTCTACCCTGGGGGAGGGGGTGTGTGCGCTGTACCCTGGGAGAGGGGAGGGGTGCGGGGTGTGCTGTACCCTGGGAGAGGGGGGGTGTGTGCTGTACCCTGGGAGAGGGGGGGCGGGGGTGGGCTGTTCCCTGGGAGAGGGGGGGTGGTGCTGTACCCTGGGGGAGGGGGGTGGGGTGTGCTGTACCCTGGGGGAGGGGGGTGGGGTGTGCTGTACCCTGGGAGAGTGGAGGGGTGCGGGGTGTGCTGTACCCTGGGAGAGGGGGGGGGTGTGT
Source organism: Chiloscyllium plagiosum (assembly GCF_037043375.1). NCBI lineage: Eukaryota > Metazoa > Chordata > Chondrichthyes > Orectolobiformes > Hemiscylliidae > Chiloscyllium > Chiloscyllium plagiosum. The sequence continues at coordinate 114,787,929 of NW_028270145.1, forward strand.
GCGCTGTACCCTGGGAGAGGGGAGGGGTGCGGGGTGTGCTGTACCCTGGGAGAGGGGGGGGGTGTGCTGTACCCTGGGAGAGGGGGGATGTGTGCTGTACCCTGGGAGAGGGTGGGGTGGGGTGTGTGCTGTACCCTGGGAGAGGGGGGGGGTGTGCTCTACCCTGGGGGAGGGGGTGTGTGCGCTGTACCCTGGGAGAGGGGAGGGGTGCGGGGTGTGCTGTACCCTGGGAGAGGGGGTGTGTGTGCTGTACCCTGGGAGAGGGGGGGTGGGGGTGGGCTGTTCCCTGGGAGAGGGGGGGTGGTGCTGTACCCTGGGGGAGGGGGGTGGGGTGTGCTGTACCCTGGGGGAGGGGGTGTGGTGTGCTGTACCCTGGGAGAGTGGGGGGGGGGTGGGGGTGTGCTGTACCCTGGGAGAGTGGGGGGGGGTGGGGGTGTGCTGTACCCTGGGAGAGTGGGGGGGGTGGGGGTGTGCTGTACCCTCGGAGAGTGGGGGCGGTGGGGGTGTGCTGTACCCTGGGAGAGGGGGGGGTGTGTGTGTGTGCTGTTCCCTGGGAGAGGGGGGGTGGGCTGTTCCCTGGGAGAGGGGGGGTGGTGCTGTACCCTGGGAGAGGGGGGTGGGGTGTGCTGTACCCTGGGGGAGGGTGTGTGTGTGCTGTACCCTGGGAGAGGGGGTGTGTGTGTGTGCTGTACCCTGGGAGAGGGGAGGGGTGCGGGGTGTGCTGTACCCTGGGGAGAGGGGGGGAGGGGGGTGCTGTACCCTGGGAGAGGGGGGGGGGGGGGTGCTGTACCCTGGGAGAGGGGGGGGTGTGTGTGTGCTGTACCCTGGGAGAGGGGGGGGTGTGTGTGTGCTGTACCCTGGGAGAGGGGGGTGTGTGTGTGTGCTGTACCCTGGGAGAGGGGGGGGTGTGTGTGTGCTGTACCCTGGGAGAGGGGGGGGTGTGTGTGTGCTGTACCCTGGGAGAGGGGGGGGTGTGTGTGTGCTGTACCCTGGGAGAGGGGGGGCAGGGGGTGGGGGCTGTTCCCTGGGAGAGGGGGGGTGGTGCTGTTCCCTGGGAGAGGGGGGGTGGTGCTGTACCCTGGGGGAGGGGGGTGGGGTGTGCTGTACCCTGGGGGAGGGTGTGTGTGTGCTGTACCCTGGGAGAGGGGGTGTGTGTGCTGTACCCTGGGAGAGGGGAGGGGTGCGGGGTGTGCTGTACCCTGGGGAGAGGGGGGGGGGGGTGCTGTACCCTGGGGAGAGGGGGGGGGGTGCTGTACCCTGGGAGAGGGGGGGGGGGGTGTGTGCTGTACCCTGGGAGGGGGGGGGGGTGTGCTGTACCCTGGGAGAGGGGGGGGTGTGCTGTACCCTGGGAGAGGGGGGGGGGGTGTGTGCTGTACCCTGGGAGAGGGGGGGTGCGTGCTGTACCCTGGGAGGGGTGGGGGGGGTGCGTGGTGTGCTGTACCCTCTGAGAGGGGGTGTGGGGTGTGTGCTGTACCCTGGGAGAGGGTGTGTGTGTGTGTGCTGTACCCTGGGAGAGGGGGGAGGGTGTGCTGTACCCTGGGAGAGGGGGGAGGGTGTGCTGTACCCTGGGAGAGGGGGGGGGGGGGGGGTGTGCTGTACCCTGGGAGAGGGGGGGGGGGGGGGTGTGCTGTACCCTGGGAGAGGGGGGGGGGGGGGTGTGCTGTACCCTGGGAGAGGGGGTGGGGGGGTGTGCTGTACCCTGGGAGTGGGGGGGGGGGGGTTTGCTGTATCCTGGGAGAGTGGGGGGGGGGTGGGGGTTTGCTGTACCCTGGGAGAGTGGGGGGGGGGTGGGGGTGTGCTGTACCCTGGGAGAGTGGGGGGGGGTGGGGGTGTGCTGTACCCTGGGAGAGTGGGGGGGGTGGGGGTGTGCTGTACCCTGGGAGAGTGGGGGGGTGGGGGTGTGCTGTACCCTCGGAGAGTGGGGGGGGTGGGGGTGTGCTGTACCCTGGGAGAGGGGGGGGGTGTGCTGTACCCTGGGAGAGGGGGTGTGTGTGTGTGCTGTACCCTGGGAGAGGGGGGGGGGGGGGTTTGCTGTACCCTGGGAGAGGGGGGGGGGGTGCTGTACCCTGAGAGGGGGGGGGGGGGTGTGTGTGCTGTACCCTGGGAGTGTGGAGGGGTGCGGGGTGTGCTGTACCTAGGGAGAGGGGGGGGGGGGGGTGTGCGCTGTACCCTGGGAGAGGGGAGGGGTGCGGGGTGTGCTGTACCCTGGGAGAGGGGGGGGGTGTGCTGTACCCTGGGAGAGGGGGGATGTGTGCTGTACCCTGGGAGAGGGTGGGGTGGGGTGTGTGCTGTACCCTGGGAGAGGGGGGGGGGGTGTGCTCTACCCTGGGGGAGGGGGTGTGTGCGCTGTACCCTGGGAGAGGGGAGGGGTGCGGGGTGTGCTGTACCCTGGGAGAGGGGGGGTGTGTGCTGTACCCTGGGAGAGGGGGTGCGGGGGTGGGCTGTTCCCTGGGAGAGGGGGGGTGGTGCTGTACCCTGGGGGAGGGGGGTGGGGTGTGCTGTACCCTGGGAGAGTGGGGGGGGGGTGGGGGTGTGCTGTACCCTGGGAGAGTGGGGTGGGGTGGGGGTGTGCTGTACCCTGGGAGAGTGGGGGGGGTGGGGGTGTGCTGTACCCTCGGAGAGTGGGGGGGGTGGGGGTGTGCTGTACCCTGGGGGGCGGTGGGGGTGTGCTGTACCCTGGGAGAGGGGGGGTGTGTGTGCGCTGTACCCTGGGAGAGGGGGGGTGGGCTGTTCCCTGGGAGAGGGGGGGTGGTGCTGTACCCTGGGGGAGGGGGGTGGGGTGTGCTGTACCCTGGGGGAGGGGGGTGGGGTGTGCTGTACCCTGGGGGAGGGTGTGTGTGTGCTGTACCCTGGGAGAGGGGGGGTGTGTGTGTGCTGTACCCTGGGAGAGGGGAGGGGTGCGGGGTGTGCTGTACCCTGGGGAGAGGGGGGGAGGGGGGTGCTGTACCCTGGGAGAGGGGGGGGGGTGTGCTGTACCCTGGGTGAGGGGGGGGGTGTGTGTGTGCTGTACCCTGGGAGAGGGGGGGGTGTGTGTGTGCTGTACCCTGGGAGAGGGGGGGGGTGTGTGTGTGCTGTACCCTGGGAGAGGGGGGGCAGGGGGGAGGGGCTGTTCCCTGGGAGAGGGGGGGTGGTGCTGTACCCTGGGAGAAGGTGGGGTGGGGTGGGGTGTGTGCTGTACCCTGGGAGAGGGGGGGGTGTGTGCTGTACCCTGGGAGAGGGGGGGGTGTGTGCTGTACCCTGGGAGAGGGGGGGGGTGTGTGCTGTACCCTGGGAGAGGGGGGGTGTGTGCTGTACCCTGGGAGAGGGGGGGGTGTGTGCTGTACCCTGGGAGAGGGGGGGGTGTGTGCTGTACCCTGGGAGAGGGGGGGGTGTGTGCTGTACCCTGGGAGAGGGGGGTGTGTGTGCTGTACCCTGGGAGAGGGGGGTGTGTGTGCTGTACCCTGGGAGAGGGGGGTGTGTGTGCTGTACCCTGGGAGAGGGGGGTGTGTGTGCTGTACCCTGGGAGAGGGGGGTGTGTGTGCTGTACCCTGGGAGAGGGGGGTGTGTGTGCTGTACCCTGGGAGAGGGGGGGGTGTGTGCTGTACCCTGGGAGAGGGGGGGGGTGTGTGCTGTACCCTGGGAGAGGGGGGGGGGTGTGTGCTGTACCCTGGGAGAGGGGGGGGGTGTGTGCTGTACCCTGGGAGAGGTGGGGGTGTGTGCTGTACCCTGGGAGAGGGGGGGGTGTGTGCTGTACCCTGGGAGAGGGGGGGGTGTGTGCTGTACCCTGGGAGAGGGGGGATGTGTGCTGTACCCTGGGAGAGGGTGGGGTGGGGTGTGTGCTGTACCCGGGGAGAGGTGGGGGGGGGGCGGGGTGTGCTGTACCCTGGGAGAGGTGGGTGTGTGTGCTGTACCCTGGGAGAGGGGGGGGGATCCTGGGAGCAGGGTGTGTGTGCTGTACCCTGGGAGTGGGGGGGGTGTGCTGTACCCTGGGAGAGGGGGGGGGGTGGGGTGTGTGCTGTACCCTGGGAGAAGGTGGGGTGTGTGCTGTACCCGGGGAGGGGGGGGGGGCGGGGTGTGCTGTACCCTGGGAGAGGGGGGGGGGGGTGGGGGGTGTGCTGTACCCTGGGAGAGGGGGGGGTGTGCGCTGTACCCTGGGAGAGGGGGGGGTGTGCTGTACCCTGGGGGGTGGGGTGTGCTGTACCCTGGGGGGGGGGGGGGAATCCTGGGAGCGGGGTGTGTGTGCTGTACCCTGGGAGTGGGGGGGGGGGTGCTGTACCCTGGGAGAGGGGGGGTGTGTGTGTGCTGTACCCTCGGAGAGTGGGGGGGGTGGGGGTGTGCTGTACCCTGGGAGAGGGGGGGGTGTGTGTGTGCTGTACCCTGGGAGAGGGGGGGGGGGGTGTGTGTGCTGTACCCTCGGAGAGTGGGGGGGGTGGGGGTGTGCTGTACCCTGGGAGAGGGGAGGCGGGGGGGGCTGTTCCCTGGGAGAGGATGGGTGGTGCTGTACCCTGGGGGGTGGGGTGTGCTGTACCCTGGGAGAGGGGGGGGGGTGTGCTGTACCCTGGGAGAGGGTGGGGTGGGGTGGGGTGTGCTGTACCCTGGGAGAGGGGGGGTGTGTGCTGTACCCTGGGAGAAGGTGGGGTGGGGTGTGTGCTGTACCCGGGGAGAGGGGGGGGGGCGGGGTGTGCTGTACCCTGGGAGAGGGGGGGGGGTGTGCTGTACCCTGGGAGAGGGGGGGGTGTGCTGTACCCTGGGGGGTGGGGGTGTGCTGTACCTGGGGGGTGGTGGGGGGTGTGCTGTACCCTGGGAGAGGGGGGGGTGCGCTGTACCCTGGGGGGGGGGGGGGGGGAATCCTGGGAGCGGGGTGTGTGTGCTGTACCCTGGGAGTGGGGGGGGGGGGGGTGCTGTACCCTGGGAGAGGGGGGGTGTGTGTGTGCTGTACCCTGGGAGAGGGGGGGTGTGTGTGCGCTGTACCCTGGGAGAGGGGAGGGGTGCGGGGTGTGCTGTACCCTGGGAGAGGGGGTGTGTGTGCTGTACCCTGGGAGAGGGGGTGTGTGTGCTGTACCCTGGGAGAGGGGGGGGTGTGCTGTACCCTGGGGGGGGGGGCCGGAATCCTGGGAGCAGGGTGTGTGTGCTGTACCCTGGGAGAGGGGGTGTGTGTGTGCTGTACCCTGGGAGAGGGGGTGTGTGTGTGCTGAACCCTGGGAGAGGGGGTGTGTGTGTGCTGTACCCTGGGAGAGGGGGGGTGTGTGTGTGCTGTACCCTCGGAGAGTGGGGGGGGTGGGGGTGTGCTGTACCCTGGGAGAGGGGGGGTGTGTGGGTGTGCTGTACCCTGGGAGAGGGGGGGGGTGTGTGTGCTGTTCCCTGGGAGAGGGGTGGTGGTGCTGTACCCTGGGGGGTGGGGTGTGCTGTACCCTGGGGGGGGGGGGTGCTGTACCCTGTGGGGGGGGGGGGGGGGGGGGGGAAATCCTGGGAGCGGGGTGTGTGTGCTGTACCCTGGGAGAGGGGTGTGTGTGTGTGCTGTACCCTGGGAGAGGGGGGGTGTGTGTGTGCTGTACCCTGGGAGAGGGGGGGGTGCGGTGTGTGCTGTACCCTGGGAGAGGGGGGGGTGCGGTGTGTGCTGTACCCTGGGAGAGGGGGGGGTGCGGTGTGTGCTGTACCCTGGAAGAGGGGGGGGTGTGGCGTGTGCTGTACCCTGGGAGAGGGGGGGGTGCGGCGTGTGCTGTACCCTGGGAGAGGGGTGGGTGCGGGGTGTGCTGTACCCTGGGAGAGGGTGGGTGCGGGGTGTGCTGTACCCTGGGAGAGGGGGGTGTGTGTGTGTGCTGTACCCTGGGAGAGGGGGGGTGTGTGTGTGCTGTACCCTGGGAGAGGGGGGGTGTGTGTGTGCTGTACCCTGGGAGAGTGGGTGTGTGTGTGTGCTGTACCCTGGGAGAGGGGGGCGGGGGGGGGGGGCTGTTCCCTGGGAGAGGGGGGGTGGTGCTGTACCCTGGGGGGGGGGGGGTGGGGTGTGTGTGCTGTACCCTGGGAGAGGGGAGGGGTGCGGGGTGTGCTGTACCCTGGGGAGAGGGGGGGGGGGGGTGCTGTACCCTGGAGAGGGGGGGGGGGGTGTGCTGTACCCTGGGAGAGGGGGGGGGGGGGTGTGCTGTACCCTGGAGAGGGGAGGTGGGGTGTGTGTGCTGTACCCTGGGAGAGGGGAGGGGTGCGGGGTGTGCTGTACCCTGGGGAGAGGGGGGGGGTGCTGTACCCTGGGAGAGGGGGGGGGTGTGCTGTACCCTGGGAGAAGGGGGGTGGGGTGTGTGTGCTGTACCCTGGGAGAGGGGAGGGGTGCGGGGTGTGCTGTACCCTGGGGAGAGGAGGGGGGGGTGCTGTACCCTGGGAGAGGGGGGGGGGGGGGGGTGTGCTGTACCCTGGGAGGGGGGGGGGGGTGGTGTGCTGTACCCTGGGGGGGGGGGGTGTGCTGTACCCTGGGAGAGGGGGGGGGGGGGGTGCTGTACCCTGGGAGAAGGGGGGGGGGGGTGCTGTACCCTGGGAGAAGGGGGGGGGGGTGTGCTGTACCCTGGGAGAGGGGGGGTGGGGTGTGTGTGCTGTACCCTGGGAGAGGGGAGGGGTGCGGGGTGTGCTGTACCCTGGGGAGAGGGGGGGGGGGGTGCTGTACCCTGGGAGAGGGGGGGGGTGTGCTGTACCCTGGGAGAGGGGGGGTGTGTGTGTGCTGTACCCTGGGAGAGTGGGTGTGTGTGTGTGCTGTACCCTGGGAGAGGGGGGGCGGGGGGGGGGGCTGTTCCCTGGGAGAGGGGGGGTGGTGCTGTACCCTGGGGGAGGGGGGGTGGGGTGTGTGTGCTGTACCCTGGGAGAGGGGAGGGGTGCGGGGTGTGCTGTACCCTGGGGAGAGGGGGGGGGGGGGGTGCTGTACCCTGGGAGAGGGGGGGGGGGGTGTGCTGTACCCTGGGAGAGCGGGGGGGGGGTGTGCTGTACCCTGGGAGAGGGGGGGTGGGGTGTGTGTGCTGTACCCTGGGAGAGGGGAGGGGTGCGGGGTGTGCTGTACCCTGGGGAGAGGGGGGGGGTGCTGTACCCTGGGAGAGGGGGGGGGTGTGCTGTACCCTGGGAGAGGGGGGGTGGGGTGTGTGTGCTGTACCCTGGGAGAGGGGAGGGGTGCGGGGTGTGCTGTACCCTGGGGAGAGGAGGGGGGGGTGCTGTACCCTGGGAGAGGGGGGGGGGGGGTGTGCTGTACCCTGGGAGGGGGGGGGGGGTCTGCTGTACCCTGGGGGGGGGGGGGTGGGGGGTGTGCTGTACCCTGGGAGAGGGGGGGGGGGGGTGCTGTACCCTGGGAGAAGGGGGGGGGGGTGTGCTGTACCCTGGGAGAAGGGGGGGGGGGGTGTGCTGTACCCTGGGAGAGGGGGGGGGGGTGTGCTGTACCCTGGGAGGGGGGGGGGTGTACCCTGGGAGGGGGGGGGGGGTGTGCTGTTCCCTGGGAGAGGGGAGGGGTGTGTGCTGTACCCTGGGAGAGGGGGAGGGTGTGTGCTGTACCCTGGGAGAGGGTGGGGTGGGGTGTGCTGTACCCTGGGAGAGGGGGGGGTGTGTGCTGTACCCTGGGAGAGGGTGGGGTGGGGTGTGCTGTACCCTGGGAGAGGGTGGGGTGGGGTGTGCTGTACCCTGGGAGAGGGTGGGGTGGGGTGTGCTGTACTCTGGGGGGTGGGGTGTGCTGTACCCTGGGGGGTGGGGTGTGCTGTACCCTGGGGGGGGGGGGGGGGGGGTTTACCCTGGGAGAGGGGGGGGGGGGTGTGCTGTACCCTGGGAGAGGGGAGGGGTGTGTGCTGTACCCTGGGAGAGGGGGAGGGTGTGTGCTGTACCCTGGGAGAGGGTGGGGTGGGGTGTGCTGTACCCTGGGAGAGGGGGGGGTGTGTGCTGTACCCTGGGAGAGGGGGGATGTGTGCTGTACCCTGGGAGAGGGTGGGGGGGGTGTGCTGTACCCTGGGAGGGGGGGGGGGGGGGGTTTACCCTGGGAGAGAGGGGGGGGGGGGTGTGCTGTACCCTGGGAGAGGGGAGGGGTGTGTGCTGTACCCTGGGAGAGGGGGGGGGGGGTGTGCTGTACCCTGGGAGAGGGTGGGGTGGGGTGTGCTGTACCCTGGGAGAGGGGGGGGTGTGTGCTGTACCCTGGGAGAGGGGGGATGTGTGCTGTACCCTGGGAGAGGGTGGGGTGGGGTGTGCTGTACCCTGGGAGAGGGTGGGGTGGGGTGTGCTGTACCCTGGGAGAGGGTGGGGTGTGCTGTACCCTGGGAGAAGGTGGGGTGGGGTGTGTGCTGTACCCGGGGGGGGGGGGGGGGGGGGGTGGGCGGGGTGTGCTGTACCCTGGGAGAGGGGGGGGGGTGTGCTGTACTCTGGGGGGGGGGGGGTGTGCTGTACCCTGGGGGGGGGGGTGTGCTGTACCCTGGGGGGTGGGGTGTGCTGTACCCTGGGGGGGGGGTGTGCTGTACCCTGGGAGAGGGGGGGGGTGTGTGCTGTACCCTGGGAGAGGGGGGGGTGTGTGCTGTACCCTGGGAGAGGGTGGGGTGGGGTGTGCTGTACCCTGGGAGAAGGTGGGGTGGGGTCTGTGCTGTACCCGGGGAGAGGGGGGGGGTGGTGGGCGGGGTGTGCTGTACCCTGGGAGAGGGGGGGGGGGTGTGCTGTACCCTGGGGGGTGGGGTGTGCTGTACCCTGGGGGGGGGGTGTGCTGTACCCTGGGAGAGGGGGGGGTGTGTGCTGTACCCTGGGAGAGGGTGGGGTGTGCTGTACCCTGGGGGGGGGGTGGTGCTGTACCCTGGGGGGTGTGTGCACTGTACCCTGGGAGAGGGGGTGTGTGTGTGCTGTACCCTGGGAGAGGGGGGGTGTGTGTGTGCTGTACCCTGGGAGAGGGGGGGGTGTGTGTGTGCTGTACCCTGGGAGAGGGGGGGGTGTGTGTGTGCTGTACCCTGGGAGAGGGGGGGGTGTGTGTGTGCTGTACCCTGGGAGAGGGGGGGGTGTGTGTGTGCTGTACCCTGGGAGAGGGGGGGGTGTGTGTGTGCTGTACCCTGGGAGAGGGGGGGGTGTGTGTGTGCTGTACCCTGGGAGAGGGGGGGGGGTGTGTGTGCTGTACCCTGGGAGAGGGGGGGGGTGTGTGTGTGCTGTACCCTGGGAGAGGGGGGGGTGTGTGTGTGCTGTACCCTGGGAGAGGGGGGGTGTGTGTGTGCTGTACCCTGGGAGAGGGGGGGGTGTGTGTGTGCTGTACCCTGGGAGAGGGGGGGGTGTGTGTGTGCTGTACCCTGGGAGAGGGGGGGTGTGTGGGGGTGTGCTGTACCCTGGGAGAGGGGGGGTGGTGCTGTACCCTGGTGGGGGGGGGAGGGTGTGCTGTACCCTGGGAGAGGGGGCGGGGGGGGGGGGGGGAGGGTGTGCTGTACCCCGGGAGAGGGGGGTGTGTGCTGTACTCTGGTGGGAGGGGGGGGGGGGGGGCGCGGGGGTGTGCTGTACTCTTGGGGGAAGGGGGGGTGGGTGTGTGCTGTACCTGGGAGGGGGGGGTGTGCTGTACCCTGGGAGGGGGGGGGGGTTGCTGTACTCTGAGGGAGAGGGGTGGTACTGCACTCTGGGAGAGTGGGGCACAGTACTGTACCCTGGGGGAGGTGGGGGTGGGGTGTATGGTACCCTGGGAGGGAGGGGGGAGCGTGGAGCGGGTAGTGTACCCTGGGAGAGTGGTGGTGGCGGGGGGGGGGTACTGTACCCTTGGAGAGTGGTGGTGGGGGGGTACTGTACACTTTGGGGGGGGGAGGGTGTACTGTACCCTGGGTGAGTGTGGAGGGGGTACTGTACCCTGGGGGAGAGTGGGGGGTTACTGTACCCTGGGGGAGAGTGGGGGGTTACTGTACCCTGGGGGAGAGTGGGGGGTTACTGTACCCTGGGGGAGAGTGGGGGTACTGTACCCTGGGGGAGAGTGGGGGGGTGTGTACTGCACCTTGGGAGAGTGGGGGGGGGGGGGTACTGTACCCTGGGAGAATGGGTGTGTGTGCTGTATCCTGGGGGGAAGAGAGGGGGGGGGGTATGCTGTACCCTGGGAGAGAGGGGGGGGGTATGCTGTACCCTGGGAGAGAGGGGGGGGGGGGGTATGCTGTACCCTGGGAGAGGGGTGTGTGTGCTGTACTCTTGGGGGAAGGGGGGGGTGTGTCCTGTACTCTGGGAGAGGGGGGGGTGTGTGTGCTGTACCTGGGAGGGGGGGGGGGGGGGTGCTGTACCCTGGGAGAGGAGGGGGGGCGTTGCTGTACTCTGAGGGAGAGGGGTGGTACTGCACTCTGGGAGAGTGGGGCACAGTACTGTACCCTGGGGGAGGTGGGGGTGGGGTGTATTGTACCCTGGGAGGGAGGGGGGAGCGTGGAGGGGGTAGTGTACCCTGGGAGAGTGGTGGTGGCGGGGGGGGGGGGGGGGTACTGTACCCTGGGAGAGTGGTGGTGGGGGGGTACTGTACCCTGGGACAGTGCGGGGGGTGTACTGTACCCTTGGGGGGAGAGTGGGGGTACTGTACCCTGGGGGAGAGTGGGGGTACTGTACCCTGGGGGAGAGTGGGGGGGGGTACTGTACCCTGGGAGAATGGGTGTGTGTGCTGTACCCTGGGGGAGAGGGCGGTACTGCACCCTGGGAGAGTGCGGGGGGGGGAGGGTGTACTGCACCCTGGGAGACTGGTGGGGGGGGTGTACTGCACCCTGGGAGAGTGTGGGGGGGGATGTGTACTGCACCCTGGGAGAGTGTGGGGGGGGATGTGTACTGCACCCTGGGAGAGTCGGGGGGGGGGTGTACTGCACCCTGGGAGAGTCGGGGGGGGGGGGGTGTACTGCACCCTGGGAGAGTGGGGGGGGGGTGGTACTGTACCCTGGGAGAGTGGGGGGGATGGTGTACTGCACCCTGGAAGAGTCGGGGGGGATGGTGTACTGCACCCTGGGAGAGTTGGGGGGGGGGGGGGGTGTACTGCACCCTGGGAGAGTGGGGGGGGGGTGTACTGTACCTTGGGAGAGTGGGGGGGGGGGGGGGGGTGTACTGCACCCTGGGAGAGTGGGGGGGGGGGGTGTACTGTACCTTGGGAGAGTGGGGGGGGGTACTGTACCTTGGGAGAGTGGGGGGGGTACTGTACCCTGGGAGGGGGGGGGGTACTGTACCCTGGGAGAGTGGGGGCATGTACTGTATCCTGGGAGAGACGGGGTACTATACCCTGGGAGGGAGGGGGAGTAGTGGACTGTACTATACCCTGGGAGAGAAGGGAGTGGGGTGTGTACTGTAACCTCGGAGAGTGTGGGTGTGGGGTACTGGACCCTGGGAGAGAGGGGCTGTGGGGTACTGTACCACGGTTAGGGGTTGTGGTACTGTAAACCAGGAGAGTCGGGGGAGTGGGGTTACTGTATCCCAGGAGAGAGGGATAGTGGGGGGCTACTTCACTCCTGGGGGGGATGGGAATTGGGTAGGCACCTCGCCCCTTGGGTTTCGCTTGCACTAAAACCTGTCCAGCTCAGAATGCTGGAAGCAAATCATGGAATCCCTCCAGTGTGGAAACAGGCCCTTGCCCTAAAAAGTCCATACCAACACTTCGAAGACTAACCCACCCAAACTCATTCTCCTACCCTATTACTGTACACTTCCCCTGACTAATGCACCTAGCCTTCACATCCCTGAACACCATGGGCAATTTAGCATGGCCAATTCACCTAACCTGCCCATCTTTGGACTGTGGAAAGTAACCGGAGCACCTGGAGGAAACTCTTTCAGACACTGGTAGAATGTGCAAATTCCATGCAGACAATCACCCAAGGCTGGAATTGAATCCTGGTCCCTGGCACTGTCCGGTAGCAGTGCCAACCACTGAGCCACTGTACCCCAAAGTAATTTCTGGATTTTGGAATTTCCCGAATCATAAAATGATATCAATATCTAAACAGATTTGTGTGAACAGGAAAATACAGAGCAACCTCGATTATCCGGCATTTGATTAACCGAATTTCGGATTGTCCGAACACGATTGCAAGATCTCGGTGCTTGGCTAACTATTTTATCCGGCATTCGATTAATAATGAAATACTCGCCGCTCGTGTCCTTCGGATACTCGAGGTTCCTGTGTATTCAGATATAAATATTTATCTGAAACATAAAATAGTACTAAAGTTGTTGTGGTTCTGTTCACCGAGCTGGGAATTTGTGTTGCAGACGTTTCATCCCCTGTCTAGGTGACATCCTCAGTGCTTGGGAGCCTCCTGTGAAGCGCTTCTATGATGTTTCCTCCGGCATTTATGGTGGTTTGAATCTGCCGCTTCCGGTTGTCAGTTCCAGCTGTCCGTTGCAGTGGTCGGTATATTGGGTCCAGGTCGATGTGCTTATTGATTGAACCTGTGGATGAGTGCCATGCCTCTAGGAATTCCCTGGCTATTCTCTGTTTGGCTTGTCCTATAATAGTAGTGTTGCCCCAGTCGAACTAATGTTGCTTGTCATCTGCGTGTGTGGCTACTAAGGATAGCTGGTCGTGTCGTTTCGTGGCTAGTTGGTGTTCATGGATGCGGATCATTAGCTGTCTTCCTGTTTGTCCTATGTAGTGTTTTGTGCAGTCCTTGCGTGGGATTTTGTACACTACATTGGTTTCGCTCATGCTGGGCATCGGGTCCTTCGTTCTGGTGAGTTGTTGTCTGAGAGTGGCTGTTGGTATGTGTGCTGTTATGAGTCCTAGTGGTCGCAGTAGTCTGGCTGTCCGTTCGGAACTGCTCTTGATGTATGGTAGTGTGGCTAGTCCTTTGGGTTGCAGCATGTCCTCGTTCCGTTGTCTTTCCCTTAGGCATCTGTTGATGAAATTGCACAGGTATCCATTTTTGGCGAATACATTGTATAGGTGTTGTTCTTCCTCTTTTTGCAGTTCTGGTGTACTGCAGTGTGTTGTGGCTCTTTTGAACAGTGTCTTGATGCAACTTCTTTTGTGTGTGTTGGGGTGGTTGCTTTCGTAGTTTAGGACTTGGTCTGTGTGTGTGGCTTTCCTGTGTACCTTGGTGGTGAATTCTCCGTTAGGTGTTCTCTCTTTTTTTTACATTACATTACAGTGTGGAAACAGGCCCTTCGGCCCAACAAGTCCACACTGACCCGCCGAAGCCCAACCCACCCATACCCCTACATTTACCCCTTACCTAACACTATGGGCAATTTAGCATGGCCAATTCACCTTACCTGCACATCTTTGGACTGTGGGAGGAAACCGGAGCACCCGGAGGAAACCCACGCAGACAAGGGGAGAACGTGCAAACTCCACACAGTCAGTCGCCTGAGGTGGGAATTGAACCCGGGTCTCTGGCGCTGTGAGGCAGCAGTGCTAACCACTGTGCCACCGTGCCGCCACTCTGTACCATCACGTCTAGGAATGGGAGTTGGTTGTCCTTTTCTTCCTCTCTGAATCGGATTCCTGTGAGTGTGGCGTTGATGATCCGGTGTGTTTTCTCTATTTCTGTGTTTTTAATGATTACAAAGGTGTCATCCACATATCTGACCCAGAGTTTGGGTTGAATTTGCAGTAAGACTGTTTGTTCTAACCTTTGCATTACCGCTTCTGCTATGAGTCCAGAGATGGGTGAGCCCATGGGTGTGCTGTTGATTTGTTCATATATTTGATTGTTGAATGTGAAGTGTGTTGTGAGGCACAGGTCCAGTAGTTTGAGTATGCTGTCTTTGTTGATAGGTTCAACGTCCTGTTTGTTCTGTATGTCCAGTAGGTTGGCTATTGTTTCTCTGGCTAGGGTTTTGTCGATAGAGGTGAACAGTGCCGTTACATCGAATGAGACCATAGTTTCTTCCTTGTCTGTGTGTATATTTCTGATGATGTCCAAGAATTCCTGTGTTGACTTGTCTGGATCTGCAGGAGGCTCCCAAGCACTGAGGATGTCACCTAGACAGGGGACGAAATGTCTGCAACACAAATTCCCAGCTCAGCGAACAGAACCACAACAATGAGCACCCGAGCTACAAATCTTCTCACAGACTTTGAATATACTAAAGTATTAAGCAGTAATAAACAAAAGTTAAATGATACAAGTACTGTATCTTCTATGTTTCTACTTCCTAAACATTGCACTCAAATACTCAAATCTGCTCAAAACATTGCTTGAAAACTGATGCTTCTGAATGATAGATTTTTAGACTGGAGTGGTCATATGTAATAAGTTATGCTTTTACAAATGTCGTTTTATTTCGTGTTGGATTATGATGTTGAGTGTTTTCCCACAAACAAAAATAGGCTGACTGACCTTTAGCCTTCTCTCCTTTAAAAAGGGATGTAACGTTTGTGATCTTTAACTTCTGGGTTAACAAGCCAATATCGAAGGAAGGGTTGGAATTTCATGGGTAGTTTTTACCCTTGTTTCCCTCATGAATCTGGGATGAATCACATCCAGAATGTCACTTTTCTATTTTGTGAAAAACCAGCCTAAGTATCTCTCTATTCTATCCTATCCAACATCTCTGCATCTTTCACTTTTACAATGGCAGCATCCTTTTCTCCATGGAAGTGACTCCAGTTTAGACCATAAGACAGAGGAGTGGATGTAAGGCCTTTCAGCCCATCGAGTCCATTCCACCATTCAATCATGGCTGGTGGGTATTTCAACTCCACTTACCCGCACTCTCCCCGTAACCCTTAATTCCTTGTGAGATCAAGAATTTATCAATCTTTGAGTTTCTTGAGGTGTTGTCCCTCTCCACTTTAAATCTTGTTCCACCCTTGATAAAACAACCCTTTTTCCCATCCCCATCAATTCTTGGAAACTACCATCCCCTTTCAACGTCCAATTTTTCTCCAGAGTCCCTGAACGTGTTATTGCCAAATATTTTCTGTTTTGGGACCATTGCTGTTTGTCATTTTATAAATGACCTGGAGGAGGGGCTAGAAGGTTGGGTGAGCAAGTTTGCGGATGATATGAAAGTCGGTGGAGTTGTTGACAGTGAGGAAGGATGTGTCAGGTTACAGCGGGATATAGATAAGTTGCAGAGCTGGGCAGAAAGGTGGCAAATGGAGTTCAATGTGGGTAAGTGTGAGGTGATTCACTTTGGTAGGAGTAACACAAAGACGGGGTTACTGGGCTAATGGTCGGATACTTGGTAGTGTGGATGAGCAGAGGGATCTTGCTGTTCATGTACACAGATCTCTGAAAGTTGCCACCCAGGTAAATAGTGTGGTGAAGAAGGCATATGGCGTACTGGCTTTTATTGGTAGAGGAATTGAATTCCGGAGCCCTGAGGTCATGTTGCAGTTGTATAAGACTCTGGTGCGGCCGCATCTGGAGTATTGTGTGCAGTTTTGGTCGCCATAGTATAGGAAGGATGTGGAGGCACTGGAACGGGTGCAGAGGAGGTTTACCAGGATGTTGCCTGGTATGGTAGGAAGATCGTATGAGGAAAGGCTGAGGCACTTGGGGCTGTTTTCATTGGAGAAAAGAAGGTTTAGGGGTGACTTGATAGAGGTGTACAAGATGATTAGGGGTTTAGATAGGGTTGACCATGAGAACCTTTTTCCACGTATGGAGTCAGCTATTACAAGGGGGCATAGCTTTAAATTAAGGGGTGGTAGGTATAGGACAGATGTTAGGGGTAGATTCTTTACTCAGCGAGTTGTGAGTTCATGGAATGCCCTGCCAGTAGCAGTGGTGGACTCTCCCTCTTTATGGGCATTTAAACGGGCATTGGATAGGCATATGGAGGATAGTGGGCTAGTGTAGGTTAGGTGGGCTTGGATCGGCGCAACATCAAGGGCCAAAGGATCTGTACTGCGCTGTATTTTTCTATGTTCTATGTTTTCCTAATTTTTGTGGCATGCCAAGTTTGAATCCCTCTGATCAGGTTTTTGTCCTGTCTGTACTAAAGTCATATTACATCTTTGGTAACTGTCATAAAAGTAAACTTCCCATTCTTTGTTATTTATGACCTGTCTGTATCCTTTGCCTCTGTTACCCATAACATCACCTCCAACACCTCTCTGTTGTTGTCCAGCAGATTGGAAGTGGTCTCGCCTGGTTTCATTCTTATCAATGTAATCATAGACAGGGAATCACTTACAATGCCTCTCCTGTTGTAGCACTTACCTCTGGTGACCCACAAAAGTCGACCCTTGTTGCTTTTATTTCTTATCTACATGCTGCCCTTTGACAAGATAATCCGAAAACACAACATTTGCTTTCACTTGTATACTGACGACAACCATCTCTACCTTGCCGCCATCACTGTTAATACCTCCACTATTGGTAAATTATCGGACTGTTTATCTGATGTCCAGTACTGGACGAACAGAGGTATCCATTCCTTAAATGTCAAGAAGGGAACCCTTCACTCAGGTTGCATTCTTTTCAACTTTATCCCTATCTCTGGTGGCAGTTAATTCAGTCTCCACAACCTTGGTGTTTCACTTTGTTTTGTGATGATCATCCAGTCTCATCTCTGCAATCTCTTAAAACCCACCTATTTCCATCTCATAACTTTGCTTGACTTCAAATATTCCTTTGCTCATCTGATAAAACCTATTCTGATGGACTCCTGGCTGGTGTTCCACATTCACCTCTCCATAAACCTGAGGTCATCCAAAACTCTGCCACCTGTGTCTGAACTTGAAGCAAATCCTGTTCTGCTATCAATCCTATGCTTGCTGACCTTCGTTAGCTCCTAGTCAAGTGACATGTAAAACCATAAGTAGGAGAACAGGACCAGGTGGCACAGTGGTTAGCACTGCAGCCACAGTGCCAGACATCCAGATTTGATTCCGGTCTCAGGTGACCACCTGTGTGGCATCTGTTAGTTTTCCCTGCATTTTCATGGGATTCCACTAAGTGCTCTGGTTTCCTTCCACAGTCCAAAGATATGCAGGCTGGGTATGGTAGCCATCATAAATGTGTGATTATGGGTATAGCTTGAGAGACTTCTTTGGTGCAGACTGAATGGCCTTTTTCTGCACTCTAGGGGTTATGTGATCCTCGTAGGCCATTCAGCCCCTCAAATCTTCTCTAGATCCAAAAAGATGACTGAAAAGGCATTCCTTATGTCCACTTTACTACCCTTTACCCATGACCCTTGATTTCCCCTATTGATCAAGCATCTATCTATCTAAGCCTTAAACATACACAATGATCTTTTTACCTCTGTCTTACCCATGTATTCTGTACCCAAACTGTAACCTGTACAAAAACTTGTCAGTGTTCAGTTAGTGTTTTTGCCTAACAGTCTTAGGTTTCAATCCACTTCAACCCCTTTAGAGGTAACAGTAGTTGGCTTTGATTATTTTGTTTTATTCAAAACTTTGAAACTTGATATTATGATCCCTGATCCCAAATGCTACCCCAATGAAAAATCATCTTGTCGCGTGTAACTTGGGAGACTGTGAAGCGATATGTTAGCAAGGTTAAATGTAGGACAGGATATGTAAGGTAAGAGTTTGAATGAGCTGAGTGTTAAAGTAGGTAGAGCTTAACAGGTGTGGGAAGAGCACTGTGATAAGTTGGTGATTGAGGTAAGAATATAGAATTTAAAGCTCAGCTTGGTAGGATACAGTACAGTGGTCTGCTATGAAGATCAAATTTGACTAGAGTAACTTCTGTTGGTGACATTATTGAGAATCTTGGAGCGAGAATGGAGAATTACAGGTACGATGTCTGGCAGATAATTGGAAGAATATCACTGCATGTTTTTTTTATGCAAAATATTGCATGGGGAGTGGCATCAAGGATTGTGTATCCTGAAGAAACAAACCATTGCTGAAGATTGTGGAGAGTAATGGGAGGATGGAGATACTGTGGGGTAGTGATTCCACAGTTGGCTCAGTTTTAATGTTTTGTTGGGTATATGAACAATCAGTGTATTTTGCTGCCACGTGCATTGTACTTGTGCATCTTGAGTAAGGAAGTGCAGAGTTGAGACATCTTATGCTGTCCAGTCACTGGGAGAAATCAGTGTCTATAGTTCACTATCAGTGACTGACCATTGAACTTCCCAAGCGAACTGTCTCTGTAGGTTTTGAGGTGTAATTGAGTGTAAGCCATCATAAGGTGCTGGTAAGTTGGCCCTCAACATTTATTTATTAATGTAGAATATTTTAATTTTAGTTTTTCTGACAAGTTAGAGAATCATTACTGTAACCATGTCAAAGATATGAAGCTGGTTCATAGAGTAATTGTGATTTGACATGAAACCTGAGACTTTGTCATCAATCTTGAAGAAAATCTTAGAAATAAAATTAAATTCTCTGAAAATTGAGTTGGATATATGGATCTCTAAATGGCAAGAAACATTTATGCCAGGTAAAATCTTTTTCTGTTGGTGGAGATGGTTCACTACTTCCCCCGACTGTCAGTTGTGTCCTGTGCCATTAACTGGGAAGAGGCAATATTGATGAGCAGTCATTGTAGACCAGCCATAACCAGGCAGAGTTAAGAGAGTAGGACTGAGGCGTCGCCCAACATCATAATCTACGCTGATTGTGTAAAGAATGTGCTGGAAAATTCAGCCTCTGTCTGGGATGATATCTGTCAGGTCAGTTGGATGTTGTTATGAAGGATGAGATACTTGCTGTGGGTTTTGTGGGAGGTGAGGTAGTTGGTGTTTTCTTGGTTCTTGTATTTTGTCATTAGTGCAGAATTACTGCACAACAGGTGTATGCTTTCACCATGCAAACTGGGTGGTTTATATTTGAACTAGTTCAAGGTTTCAGCTCTGCTTGGCTGTCATCTAAGCTGTTGTAATGTTCTGGTCGCTTGATTAATGCAGTAGATCAGGGCTCCTTTATTCAAGTGCACACAATAGCTGATGAAATGTATTGTCTAAAGTTTCTTTAGATCACCAGCACACTGGCTGTACAGAGCGTAAGCAGAACCTCATTTTTTGTTGCCCTGACAGCACCTTCCTCTCCTACCAAGAAGGACAAGAGCGGCAATGCAGCAGCATCATCAGGTGCAATTACAGTCCAATCCTGCCTTGAACATCAATCATTACTTCGATGATTTTGAAATCTCTTATTTATAACAGTTGTGGGATGCAGTCGCCATTTAGACTGCAGCAGTTCAAGGAGGAGAATTTTCATTTACAACACCTTGGGGCAGCTAGGATTGGCAGTTACTATCCGACTAGCTCTGTTTTACACCCCTAAGAACAGAACGTGCACTTTGTTTTTCTCATGGTGAGGCTGAATTCTGTAGAAAATACCATCTCATTTAAAAATGGTCTACATTTTTTAATTTCAGATTTGATGGTGGAGTTCATAGCTGTTCGAGAACCTGATAACTCTTTTCCACGATGGCACCAATGAAGATTTATGGTCAGATTCGGATCAACAGCATTCAGACTGGCACCACCAAGTGGAGGGAAGGCAGTTTTGAAATTGTTGAGAAAGACAACAAAGCTTCTCTGGTTGTGCTCTTCAATTCTGGAGGTCCTGCAAAAACATTCCAGGTAATTGGGTGATAAAACTCTGGTAGGCCTGTATTGTGAACTGAACAAAGCCCAGTTCTTGGTGGAATGGAAAATGGCTTTGAAATTAGAGCTCATCTTTTTTATTCTTTCTTGGGATGTGCCTGTTGCTGGCAAGGCCACAATTTGTTTCTCATCGCTAATTGCCCTTGAAGTGAGTAACTTGCTAATTCATTTCAGAGGGCAGTTAAGATTCAATCACATTTCAACTTCAAAAACCAAATCAGGTGTTTGAAGTTGAAATACAAATTAGCTGTGCTTTAATAGAATCGTTGAATGGAGCTGACAGACCGGCCTGTCCTGGTAGTGTGCGCAAGTCCTCTTTCCCACTGTAACTGAATGGTGAAGATTTTCTTAAAAATTGGTAGTTGCCCAGTATCTCATCATTTCACTTCCCATGGACCTCTGAACTCCTGGAATAACAACAACTTACATTGGAAAAGTAACTTCCTAACATTGTAACACGTTGTCACGTGTCTTACAGGAGCATCATCAGTTTCACATGTGAGACAATATTGTGACAAGTGAATAAAAGTTTTCCCACATTTGTGGGGAAAAATAAGAGAAGGGTTTAGGAAAGGAAATTCCAGAGCCAATCTTTGAGCATTAGAAAACCATTAGGCCCATCAGGTCTATATTGACATGGTGTAAGGGTAATTCAGTGAGGTTGAAGGAGATTAGGGTGTACAAAAGTCCAAAATTGACAAAGCACAAACATCGGTTGCTTGCAAGTGTTTAGAGATTGAGGGAGGTAAGGCCATGGTTTAGTTGGGGTTCAGGAGGGCAACAGAAACTACAAATGGCTGAGAAATCTTGTACCTTTACAGACTAGGAGACAGACGGTCGGCAGTCTCACAGGTGTTTTAAGATGGGTCTAGATGCCTTCGAAAAGTGGCAGCGCTACCATCCTGGTCTCCGGCTCCTTATGATTGGCACTTATCCTTCAGAACTGTCACCCTTTTGTAGCTGATGGGCCAGAACTTGATCAGTTTTAATTGACAGCTGTCACTGCCTTGGCTTCTGAAAGAATGTTCCGCGAAGCAGGACAAGAAAGTGATGTAAACCTCATGATCCAATGGGAGAGAGGAAAATTGGAGACGAGGTCATAAATGAGCAGATTGGCTGTAGAATGAAGCAATATAGATGTGCATCTTTGGTATCTTTTGAGCATTGAGACAGTGAACTCTACCCGAGTTAATGAATGCAATGAAGCAATGCAGCAATTTTCATATGTTCGGCAGGCAGTTAAAAAAACTGGGACCTGGGAATGTGACA
Organism: Chiloscyllium plagiosum; assembly: GCF_037043375.1. Classification (NCBI taxonomy): domain Eukaryota; kingdom Metazoa; phylum Chordata; class Chondrichthyes; order Orectolobiformes; family Hemiscylliidae; genus Chiloscyllium; species Chiloscyllium plagiosum. The sequence goes on from NW_028270145.1 coordinate 114,808,638, forward strand.
GTTAAGGGGGAATTGTACCTACACATGGAAGATAAAGACCAACAGGGACCCTTTCTGTGTTGTACCTTCTGTACAGCTCTCTTCTAGCTATGTATTTTCCTTCAGCGGGACATTGCTTGATAACGATCTGAAGCATCGAAAAGTTTACCCTTACATGGAAGTTGGTTAATTAAAAGAAAACACTAAATTCCCACTTTTGTTTTATTTATGCCATCCACTTAATTTTAATTATCCAATAAATTAATGGAGTTAAAATAAAACTGAAATCAATTGAAAGAACTGCAGATGGTGGAAATCTGAAACAAAAGCAGAAATTGCTGAAAAACCTCAACAGTTCAGCAACATCTGTGCAGAGAAATGAGAGTTAATGTTTTGGGTCCAGTTTCCCTTATGTGGAAGACCAGAAAAAGAGTCACTGGAGTCAAAACATTAATTCTGATTTCTCTCCATGGATGCTGCCAGACCTGCTGAGATTTTCCATCAGTTGGTTTTTGTTTGAAATCAGTTGGTTGAGCGCTGGAGGTTCAAGAGTGTGCTGCGGAGTTTTCACTGATCTATATCCAAGCAAGCTTCACTACGGTCATGTTTGGTCTGCAGCTAAGACTGGATACTTGTCTTTTTGACATTACTTTCTTTTCCCCCCTTTTTCCTTCTGTCTCTATCTAGCTGAGCCACAATGTGAAGGTGGTGAAAATTAGTCCCTCAATGAAGCAACAGAGTCGGCTCCTATTGACGCTGCAAGACAAAAGCAGCCTGATCATTGACAAGGCTCCAAGCACTGATGCTCTGAACCTGAAGGAATACTTGGAGAACCTGAACCGTGCAGGTGAGTACTGTATTCACAATTGAACATGTGCCAGCGGGTGCACATCTGAAGACACTGTCGATGAGCAAAAGCAGGCTGAAGGAACATTTTCTTTTAAAAAAAGAGTGCTGGATATGGGGAGAGAAATAGTTAATGTTTCAGGCCAATGATCTGTCAGAACAGATGTATTGATGTGTGTTACAGGGGCTACTGAAGGCTGGTAGTTGCTTCCAGGGCAGCATTTAAATCCTTCAAATTTGTGATTTCCTCTGATTAACGAGCCTTCCCCGTCATTCTGCCTCAATCATTCAATATTTGGTCCTGAGAGTTTTCAACTGATTTGACATCATCATTTCTCACTCCCAACTCATGCCGTGATGGCACACTGTATCCCCCAAAAGAGAAAATGGGTGGGAGACCCTCTTCTATCTGGGTACAAACAAGGACTGCAAATGCTGGAAACCAGAGCTCTATTCCTGATGAAAGGCTTTTGCCCGAATTGTCGGTTTTGCTGCTCCTCGGATGCTGCCTGACCTGCTGTGCTTTTCCAGCACCACTCTAATCTACACCTCTTCTACATGCCTTGAGTAGGTGAGAATAGCCCAGGTAAAGTTCTGTATTTCGCCTGAGTTTCCACTGAGCTGAGACTGAGGTTGGGAATGCCACAAGAGGTCCCAGTGGATTGCTGAGGCCCTTCACTCAGTCTTTCCTCAATGTGTTGCTTCATCAAGTGTCTGACTTTATAACAGGAGACTATTCAGTATATCATGTCAGTACTGAATCTTTGAAAGAGCTATTCAGTTAATTACTTCCTGGATATTTCCTTAAGCCTGCAAATTTATTTCCTTTTCAAGTATTTGTTCAATTTCCCTTTTGAACATTGTTATTTAATCTGCTCCCATTACTTTCTGATAACGCATTCCAGTTTACGACAATTTGTTGTGTTGGGGAAAGTTTTTTTTATAAGTGGTCTCTAGGTACGGAATCAAACTAGCTCTGCTTTAGAAAGAATAATCTTAATCTACTCCAGTCTATTGAGGTTCCGCAAAAGAATGCAGATCCCATGGATGTCATTCCCACATGCCCTGGAATTCCTCCAGCGTTATTCTGATTTCAAAGCTGGAAATCATGTCAGTACTGACGCTTTCAAAGAACTGTTCAGTTAGTTATTTCCTGGATATTGACTCAACTCTAAAATTTCTTTTCTCCAAGTATTTATTCAGTTTCCCCTTTAAACATTCACACTGAATCTGCTCCCGTTACTTCTGGATAGAGTTGTTCTCATTACAAATGAGGCTCATTCAATTCCTACTCTGGCACCTAGCCTGGTGTGAGGCTCTTTGAATAATTTCAGCCTGCTGCTGCTGTGTGATGTTTTGTTTGGTCTTTCAATTGCCATTCTGTTTCAGGGGTAAAATCGCATCAAGGATCTGGCAACTTTGGTGGAAATTTGGGAAACCGGATTCCGTCGAAGGACTCTCACCGGCAGCGATTTAACATAGAGAACCAGGTATGCTCTCCTGGTACAGGTTTGTGTTATGAAACGGTTAAAGTGACTCTTGACTGTTGCTTTTATCTCTATCATTGTTGAAATTCTGGTCTCTGACTCTTCGGAGATAAAACAAAAAGTCTGATGTTTAGAATTTGTCAAATTCCAGCTTGAAAATATCTGAAACAAGAAGGGTATTCAACAACAATCTAAATTTGTATAGCACCTTTAATTGAGTATTTACCCAGAGAAGATTCTGCTTGACTGTAGTTTAGCATGGTCTAGATTAGAGTGGTGCTGGAAAAACATAGCAGGTCAGGCAGCATCAGAGGAGCATGGACAGGGGTGGAGGGGCGCATGATTAGGTGTGAGTTAAGATATTGGCAGCAGAAGTTTGGATGACCGCGCTTACAGAAGGTACAATGTTGCAAGCTCTGTAGGAGTTCTCTTCTATGTTCTATGCATATACTGGAATATTCACTGCTAATCATAGGGTAGGAGCAGAAAGAGAAATAATTACAAGTGATGCTGTGGCAATGGTTAGTTGGGTAATCAATGGATCCAGGCGAAAGCTGCCCTACCGGCTGGGTAACAGTGGAGAGCTGAAGGGATCCTTTGGTTGCGCAATGATAGTATCTCTAGTGCTAAGACACTACACTGCAACACAAAAGAGTCCCTTCAACTCTCCGCTGTTACAGAAATGTGTCATACCATCTTTACTACATTGATTAGAAACCATCTAAAATTGAAGCTTGGTGAGAAAAAGACTGGAGAGGTATTGGAGGAGGATGGTGTGGTCACAGTGTCAAAGGCTGCAGCCAGGGTGAGGAGAGAAAGTTTACCTTTGTCACAAGATGACATTTATGACTTGGATAATCCTTGTCAAATAATTTATTTTCAGCATCCAAGAGACTAATACTCAGGCTGGGGTCCCTTATCACACTAATACCTTGATATTTTCCGAATGTACCAAAAGTTATAGCCACACCCTTTTTCCTTTCACATTTTAAAATTAATCTTGTGGCTTTTAAACATTCTTTTCAGACACCAACCAGACGTGATGAGACTCCAACCCGTAAAACACTGGGCAGCCCAGGCAGAGCCACCCTGCAGCATGGAGCCAAAACTCCACAATCAAGCAGCTCCCCAGGAAACCGGATGGGAACAGCACTGACCCTGACCTCTCACGCTTTACCCAGGTCAGTCCTGTCTGAGACTCTGTAGGAGACTGTACATAGGAGAGAGGCCTTTTGTCAGTGTCACTGCCATAGGCAACCTTAATGCTAAATTAAGCGATCCTTTGACTCTTTACAGTAAAGTTATGTACAGATGACTATTTGGTGGATGATCATTGGCAACTCAAATAGTCTTTCAAAGCAGATTCTGGGTAAGTTTGCACCTCCTGAACTGAATTGGTTGATTGGTTTTGTTTATAGGATGTGGGCATTTGCACAGTTGCACGTGCCTAGTTGCCCAGAGGGCAGTTTAGAGCCTCCACATTGCTGTGTGTCTGGAGTCACTTGTAGTCCAGACTGCCATAAGAATGGCAATTTTCCTTCTGAAGATGTTAATGGACCACATTTGGGTCGTTTTTCAATAATTGACAGATCACCATCAGACTGGCTTTTTAATTCCAGATTTTTATTAGATTCAAGCCTTACCATCTGGCACTCCACAAAACATTAGCCTGGATTCTAGATTTTTCCAGTGACATTACCACCACTCCCACCCTCCTTTCGAGGATAATTTAGACAACCGGTTGAAGATTTCAGAGTTGTGGCAGAATTCTTGATCCCTCCTATCCCAAGACCTTTAGAGATCAATAACGAGAGACTCCAAGTGAGGTTAGGGAGGAGACCATGTTAGCAATTCAAGTGCTTGGTGAATTATGTCAGATTGGGCTCTGGGCTTTGTTCTTTTATATGTTTTGGTAACATACTCCCTCATCTCATCCACGGAAAGATGCGTTTGATGAGTTTAAATTCGTTATGGTTTAGTTTAGCTCTCTAACTATGTTGTACACCATAGTCACAGTAATTGGTATATAGGATAAACTGGAGAGGGATGGGGATTCTTTGCATTAGAACAGTTTGATATAACACACCTCAGCTTACTGATCCTTTTATTACTATGGATTAGCTTGCTAGGTTCTTTCAGAGGACGTTGGAGTCACATATAGGCTAGACCTGTTAATGGCCCATTTTCTTCCCTAAAGGATATTTGTAAACTCGGTGAGTTTTTAATATTATCATCAATGATTTCAATGTCACCATTAGACTGGCTTTTAGTTAGTCATGAGATGTACAGCATGGAAATAGACCCTTCCGTCCAACCCGACCAGGTATCTCAACCCAATCTAGTCCCACCTGCCAGCACCCGGCCCATATCCCTCCAAACCTTTCCAATTCATATACCCATTCAAATGCCTTTTAAATGTTGCAATTGTACCAGCCTCCACCACTTCCTTTGGCAGCTCATTCCATACACATACCACCCTCTATGAAAAGGTTGCCCTTTAGGTCTCTTTTATATCTTTCCCCTCTCACCCTAAACCTATGCCCTCTACTTCTGAACTCCCCGACCCCATGGAAAAGACTTTGTCTATTTATCTTATCCAAGCCCCTCATGATTTTGTTAACCTCTATAAGGTCACCCTCAACCTCCCGACACTCCAGGGAAAACAGCCCCAGCAAATTCAGCCTCTCCCTATAGCTCAAATCCTCCAACCCTGGCAAAAGTCCTTGTAAATCTTTTCTGAACCCTTTCAAGTTTCACAACATCTTTCTGATAGGAAGGAGACCAGACTTGCACACAATATTCCAACAGTGGCCTAACCAAAGCTCTATACAGCCGCAACATGACCTCCCAACTCCTGTACTCAGTACTCTGACCAAGAAAAGAAAGCATACCAAACGCCGCCTTCACTATCCTATCTACCTGCGACTCCTCTTTCAAGAAGCTATGAACCTGCACTCCAAGGTCTCTCTTTGTTCAGCAACATTCCCTTGGACCTTACCATTTAGTGTATAAGTCCTGCTAAGATTTGCTTTCCCAAAATGCAGCACCTCACATTTATCTGAATTAAACTCCATCTGCCACTTCTCAGCCCATTGGCCCATCTGGTCCAGATCCTGTTGTAATCTGAGGTAACCTTCTTCGCTGTCCACTACACCTCCAATTTTGGTGTCATCTGCAAACTTACTAACTGTCCCTCTTATGCTTGCATCCTAACCATTTATGTAAATGACAAAAAGTAGAGGACCCAGCACCGATCCTTGTGGCATTCCACTAGTCACAGGCCTCCAGTCTGAAAAACAACCCTCCCCCACCACCCTCTGTCTTCTATCTTTGAGCCAGTTCTGTATCCAATGGCTAGTTCTCCCTGTATTCCATGAGATCTGACCTTGCTAATCAGTCTCCCACGGGGAACCTTGTCGAACGCCTTACTGAAGTCCATATAGATCACATCTACTGCTCAGCCCTCATCAATTTTGTCCGTTTGTTCTACACTTAGTAATTGAATTTAAATGTCCCCATCTTATTACTAGTCCAGTGACATTATTGCTGTGCCACTGCCTCACTTATAGCACTGTATCTTAGGATAGATTGTATGCTTCCAAAGACAGTGCACGTTCACCGTAATGTTAACCTGGGCTCTGTTATTTGGATTATGCAGAGAGTTTACCCCATCTAGGAATGTAGCTCATGGAATAGAGAAGGTCAAGGAATGTTTTAGTTGAGTTTTGTGTGGATTTGAAAGGAATTGTTGACTTGAATAAAACCTTTTTCTGCTGATGCCAAATCTTGGATGGGGCATGTAACCTTAAAATCTTTCAGGAGACAAGATAGGAAATGTTTCCTTATGAAAGGGTGGTAGAAGTGCAGAACCTTCTCTAAAAATCTGTAAACACAAGCTCAAATCAACTGAGCTTATTATATTGAGTTTGGTTGCTGAGCAAGTTAAATGATATGTAGCCATGGTGTGTGGACAGAGGTCAATCATGATAGATTGATAACGGAACTAGACCAAGCGAGCAACGGTCTTGGCCCCTTCATTGGTTGGACTTCTTATTCATTACTTCTGAGACTAAAATATTGCCATGGTCTTACCAGACCATAGGACTGTGCTCTCGTTAGAGAGAGACAACTGGTGATAGTTTAACCTGATGGTCACCACACCTCAGGCAAGGGGAGAAATTGAGAAGGAGAGTCCTTTTATGGTTACCTCTGCCATACTGTTGGGCATCAGTCTGCATCACAAACTAGCTGTCCAGCCAATTAAGCTAAACCAAACTGTTGTTATCTTTCTGTTGAAGGACTGAAAAGAGAAAAAGGATGCTGACTCCAGACCTGGAATTAACTGAAGATTATCCTAAAGAGAATGATTCCTCCAGGTTAGTAGCTGCAGGAAAGTTGGAGGTGTAGGATCAGAATCGTAATGCTATTTGAAGGTAATTGGAAGGGTTTCATGTCCAAGCCAGCTTTGAGAACTGGGAGCGATACATGGTGATGTAAAAGGGTGTGATGGAGTTTGCACTGGCAAAGGTGGTGGTGTTAATTGGGGGAGGAAATGGATCTAATGTCACTGCTGAGTAGACATATGAATTAGATTTTACCTTTATTTGCAGCAATAACAAGGTAACTGGTGACACTTCTCGCAAATACTTGAGTAGTTATCGAGAAAAGCAACTGAGTATGAAGCAGGCAGAGGAGAGCAGGAGTTCTGGTAAGTGTTTTGTCTTTTGAAAGAAATCTTTGAACCCCGTGGGTTTCTCCTGTCCTCACCACTGTTGAAAGACTTATTTGAGTTCTGATTTGGAGACGCTGGTGTTGGACTGTGGTGTACAAAGGTAAAAAGCATACAACACCAGGTTATAGTCCAACAGGTTTAATTGGAAGCACTAGCTTTCGGAGCACTGTCCCTTCAGGTGGTTGTGGAGTATAAGATCATATATAGCAAAAGTTTACAGTGTGATGCAACTGAAATTATACATTGAAAAAGATCTGGATTGTTTAAGTTTCTCCATCTTTTTAGAATGACCATGTTGGTTTCAGTTCTTTCATATGTAACTCCCAGAACTTTTTTAGAAGTTACATTCTCAAGTGAACTTTCACAATAGGTGCAATGTTGGCCCAGGTAATACGTTGAAGTTTGTGAACAAAAATGTCAAAATTGAATAAAGCAAACCACTTTCTTATCGCAAAAATTCAAAGATTTTCAAATGCACAGTAATAGTATAATCTCATTAGTCCCAAAATACTCCTTTATAAATTGAAAAGAAAACAGTTTTTGTGCAGTGATGAAAACACATGCCTGGTGCAGTACCTAACAACACCACTTGTACAATACTAATACCACAGTCCCTGTCTCTAAACCTCAGTAAGTTCATGTCACTTGTGACTTCAACTTTTTAGACTGAAACTGCAGCTAGCTACTTCCTGGTGCAGTCACACAACTGCTTAAACGTAATCTGCTTTAATTAACCTATTTAAGGTTTTATCCCAACACTTCTGGCTTGGGACTATTGCTAGATGTTTTCTGTAAGGTTTGCTATATATTCTTTCATCTGATTTGAAATTGATATTCACCACTGTGCTGTAAGATATCTAAGGCAACATTGATGTTTCTGCCTGGATTTCCTTTACAGTTTAAAAAAAAACTCCAAAAGTCGTTAGCTCCTTGAGACCTCATTATTTACCTTACTAGATCGTAAAAGTCCATTGGTGGTGCAAAGCATCAGCCAGAACACTCAAACTATTTTACAAGAAATCACTGTTGCTACAGAGATATTTCCAAACTAATTCTTAACTTCAGATACGCAGAGAACCTGCCAGTTACTAACTCAAAATCCAGATACACAAACCTAAGCTGAATAGTATTAAAAAATATATATTAAATCCTGTAGTTACATCACAATTATCTTCATCTATTTTGTTTTAAATATTATATTGAGATACAAAGCCTTTCTAGTCTTATGTGATGGTTGACTCCTCAATTCATAGTGCTTCCTATTGTCATTTCTCCTCTTACTGTCTTGACTACTGCTTGATGTACCACATCTTTGCAAATTTGATCTCTGTAGAAAGTATTGCAGAGCATCTGTGGATGTTAAAATTGTTACATAAATGCTTTGCAACACAGAGTTAATTCTGTTTACAGATACTCTCGTTCTAACCGCATACGATTGTCAGATGAAGTACAGTGTTAAATACTCTTCACATGGAGAGCAGTGTTTCTGGATCCTAGTCACTCCTTGGGTTCATAAGAATATTAAGGACAGTGTAGAAGGAGAATTGGGAGGGTGCCCTGAAGAAGGGCTTATACCCAAAACGTCGATTCCCCTGCTCCTTGGATGCTGCCTGACCTGCTGCGCTTTTCCAGCAACACATTTTTCAGCTCTGATTCCAGTATCTGCAGTCCTCACTTTCTCCTAGAAGGAGAATTACTCTATATCTAACTTCTACCTTCCCCAGAAGTGTCTGCTGCTGTCTCTGCTTCCTTTTCTAATAATATTCTTACACTTGTGATGAATAGAATATTGATATCTTTTCTAAAATTTCAATCTCGTTTAAAAGTTCCAAATGCAAAAGAGCCTGGCACACATGAAGATGTAAATGAGACCTGTTTTCAAAGACCTCCCATTTGTCACCTTATGGTTGTCAGATGCATTTTAATTGTGAAACCTGCTGTATCAGGAGACGGACAAATAGTATATTTGGAAGATGGGAATGTTGGAACAGGAGTAGACTATTCGGTCCCTTGAGCTTGTTCCTTTATTCAATAGGATCATGGCTGGTTGGTGGCCTAACTCCATACGAATTAATATCTTGGCTTAACAAAAATGTATCCATCGCAAATTTAAAACTAACAACTGATCTCACATCTACAATTCTGAAGACGGGTCACCGGATTCAAAATGTTAACTGTGCTGTCACTCCAACAGATGCTGCCAAACCTGCTGAGTTTGTCCAGCGGTTTCTGGTTTTGTTCCATTGGATTAGGAAGGGGGACATGGGTTTTTAACCAGTTTCAGAATAAGGAGTAATCAATTTAAAACTGATCAGAGCTGGAATAGTTTCTCTCAGTAATAAATCTTTGGATTCTACCCTAGTGGGCTGCGGAGTTATTGTGTATGTTCAAGATAACAGTCAATGCATTCTGTAATATTAAAGACATCAAGGATATGAACATATTATGGGGGAAAATGGTGTTGAGGTAGATGGTAGACCGTGAATGAGTTGAATAGCAGTGTAGGCTTGAGTGGCTGAATGGTTATCTCCTTCTGTATTGGGATGTTGGGCTCCAGTGTTGTAGTGCTTCAACATCTGACCAACTCTTTGCAGGTACAATGCCACTGCAGAGCTTTTATGGAAGCAGAGCCTCGTCTAAGGATTACTCTGCGGGGAATTCGTTTTTGGACAGGTATGTGTGGGCTGTAGGTTTGCGGTAACTTAACACACGCTTGGGAGCAAGGGAGGCCTCTTCTCTTTGCCCAGTTGTCAATGAGGCTCTTAAATGAGGTTGTGTGGGGGGGAGGGAGAGAGATGTGTGGTGTCTGTGTGTTGGGGGAATTTTGGAAAGAGAAAACTCCAGGACTGGAAGCATCATCAGTGATAGTAGACCAGTTAAAATGAGGGACAAACAAGATGCCAGGATGGTAGTGTCAAAATATCCAAGGGTCTTGTAGAGCTAGAGGAGGGAAAGGCCCTGGAAATTAGGTTAACACACAAAAATATTTGCAAATGTTTTCCTAAGATGACGATGCAATATAAATTGTTGTGGTTCTGTTCGCCGAGCTGGAAGTTTTTGTTGCAAATGTTTCATCCCCTGGCTAGGTGACATCATCAGTGCTTGGGAGCCTCCTGCGAAGCGCTTCTTTGATGTTTCCTCCGGTGTACAGAGAACACCAGATGGAGAATTCACCACAAGGGTATACAGGAAAGCCACACACACAGACCAAGTCCTAAACTACGAAAGTAACCACCCCAACACACACAAACGAAGCTGCATCAGGACACTATTCAAAAGGGCCACAACACACTGCAGTACACCAGAACTGCAAAAAGAAGAGGAGGAACACCTATACAATGTATTCACCAAAAACGGATACCCGCGCAACTTCATCAACAGATGCCTAAGAGAAAGACCACGGAACGAGGACATACCACAACCAAAAGGACTAGCCACACTACCATACATCAGGAGCATCTTGGAACTGACTGCCAGACTACTGCGACCCCTAGGACTCATAACGGCACACAAACCAACAGCCACGCTCAGACAACAACTCACCAGAACGAAGGACCCGATACCCAACATGAGCAAAACCAATGTAGTGTACAAAATACCATGCAAGGACTGCACTAAACACTATATAGGACAAACAGGAAGACAGCTAGCAATCCGCATACATGAACATCAACTAACCATGAAACGACACGACCAGCTATCCTTAGTATCCACACACGCAGACAACAAGCAACATGAATTCGACTGGGACAACACTACTATCGTGGGGCAAGCCAGACAGAGAACAGCCAGGGAATTCCTAGAGGCATGGCATTCATCCACAAACTCCATCAACAAACACATCGACCTGGACCCAATATACCAACCACTACAGCGGACAGCTGAAACTGACAACCGGAAGCGGCAGGGACAGACCACTATAAACACCGGAAGAAACATCAAAGAAGCGCTTCGCAGGAGGCTCCCAAGCATTGATGATGTCGCCTAGCCAGGGGACGAAACGTTTGCAACAAAAACTTCCAGCTCGGCGAACAGAACCACAACAACGAGCACCCGAGCTACAAATCTTCGCACAAACTTTGAATGCAATATAAATGCCGAAGGGGTGAACTGAAGCAATTTGATCAGGTGGAGGCTTGTGAAAAGCGTATGTCAGTACACACCTGTTGGGCGCCATTGTCTGTGTTCTGTGAATTTGATGCACTTAATTATTCTCCTTGCTTTTGACAGGTCCAGCCTTCTGGGCCAGGTTCCATCAGCTAAAAGGAATTTGGGATTTTTACCTCAGCCCATCCCTCAGTCAGTGAAGAAACTGCGTGCAAATCAGGATTACACTGGCTGGAACAGACCCCGGGTGCCTCATGCCACACAGCTCCCACAGCCACTACAGGGGTAAGAAGTTAACGGGCATCTTGGCTGGGTCAAGACTACACACATGCCGCCTGTCTGTTGAATTTTGTTTGGAGACAGTCCTTGGGAGCTGTCACTTTGGTAATGGTGGGCTATGGACATGATGATCTCTCTCAGCTGCTGGAAACAAGCAGCTGACAAAGTTTAATTAATCGAATTGTAGGCTTTAATTCTGCATTCTCTAGTCCGTCAGGTTTACTTTGGATAATAATAACCCAGGGCAGTTTGAACAAGGAAATTTATCCAGTGTTCTTTAAGTAAAGTACCCTAGAAAAAATACTACAAAATTCTCACCCATACATTGCTTACAATCACAAGTGAACCCATTTCCGTGGATTTGCCCGAGGATCAGACTGAAAGAGGCGATCAGCCCACACTCTGCTCCAACTTCCAGTTATTGATCAGATGCCTTCTCCTGATCTAACTATAGTTTGAGCTAAGCTTCCTTTACTTCATAAAGATAAGTTTTGCATTCAAACTTTTACACTATCTAGTCTCCAACATAAGATTAGTTTGACCACTGGCAAATGCCACAAATGTGTCAACAATCATGTCTGGTTTGATTAATTGCTTACTAAGTTTGTTTTCCTCTCCCTGAAAAGAGACTTATCTCTTGCACCCTTTGAACAACTTTAACTTTTGGCCAGCTTCCTCATATAGGCTATTTCCTTACAGGTTTTGTGTCAACTGGATGATAATTATGTAGCACAATTCTGTGATAATCACAAATTAACACAAGTCTGATTTATGTTCTATGTAAAGTATAACCATGGATGGAATCATATCAGGTTCATTGCCTGTTTTAAACTGAACTTCAGCTATTCCGAGTTGCTGTGACTGTTCAATACATTTACTGCTGAGTTATAACTCTTAATATAAACATATGCATTCCTTCAGCAAAACAGAAACAAGTGAAAACCTGTGACCTTTCTCAGAAATAGGTCATCACTGGGCTTTGTGTGATTTCTCCCCTCATTTCATTTACTTTTATTTAGTTTCATTTTGACTCACCCAGCAAATTGACATTACTATGTACAGAGTACATCAGAATAGTTGCAGTGTCGGAGGAGCCCATTTGGCCCATTGTACCTGTGCTGGCTTTCTGTAGAAGTAATCCATCTGGCATCATTTCCCCATTCATTACCTCATACCACTGCACGATTTTCCCAATCAATCCATGTTCCTGAAGTCCCTTGTCCTTGGATCTATTCACAAAAATCATTACTGCAACCTCTAACGCTTCTATATTCTTCATATAGTGCCAGTTAGGATTCAATACTCAGTGTTTTGTTTTATATTTGTGCCCTCTTGTTATTCACACTCACTGCTGGACTGGATTGTGTCACTCCCTTCTGTATCCTGCTATTGTTCAGCCTTCTCTTGTGGCTCTTTTAATGGCTTATCTTTGCTTTGGACTGTAGGTTTTCTAACCTTGGCAATACCTGTTATATGAATGCCATTCTGCAGTCCCTGTTTTCACTTCAATCTTTGGCAACTGACCTGCTGAAACAAGGCATCCCATGGAAGAAAATTCCAGCAAATGCTTTACTCAAGTAAGTATTTTGTGATCTGGAATTATAGCTTTGCATGAACTTGAGAACCTGTGTTAGTATTGAATCATAGAATCGCTACATTTGGCCTGTCGAGTCTACAACGACCCGCCAAAGAGCATCCCTCCCAGATCTACCCTATCCCTGTAACCCTGCATTTCCCATGGCTAATGCACCTAGCCTGCACTTCTCTGTACAGTTTGGGAAATTTAATGTAACCAATCCACCTAACCTGCACATGCTTGAACTGTGGGAGGAAACTGGACCACCCATACACTGGGCAAAAGTCACCCAAGGGTGGAATTAAACCTGGTCCCTGGCTCTGTGAAGCAGCAGTGCTAACCACTGAGCCACTGTGCTGCCCTATTATGTAACTTCACCAAGTTTTCTTCTGTATGTGCAAGTGTCATTGAACACCGGTCACAGTGGGGCAATGAATAATACTCACTCTTACTAATGTGCTTGTATGTTTAATGGGGACATATTTACTTGAAGTGAGGGAAGACATGATGGAAGATTGGGAGTTAAGGTGAGTGATACCACTCTGTGGCTGGGTGAAGGAGAGCAGCAAGTGAGTATCTGGTGAGGGTGAGGATGCTAGCGAAGTCCGTTTCTAAGGTGGGGAGGGAGGAAGGAGATTTGTGGCAGTCATTGGAGAGCCGTATCGCTTTGAGGCTGAGCATATGGCTTCTCACTGAAGTGGATTGTTGCCTCTAGAGATTTGTGTTCAAATGATAATTGTTTTTCTTAATTTTCTCTCCTCCATGCTAAGGTTAATACGTACTGTGATAGTTCATTAAACCTCTAGAACATAGAAGAATACAGCGCAGTACAGGCCCTTTGGCCCTCGATGTTGCGCCGATCCAAGCCCACCTAACCTATACTAACCCACTATCCTCCATATACCTATCCAATGCCCGCTTAAATGCCCATAAAGAGGGAGAGTCCACCACTGCTACTGGCAGGGCATTCCATGAACTTACGACTCGCTGAGTGAAGAACCTACCCCTAACTTCAGTCCTATATCTACCCCCCCTTAATTTAAAGCTATGCCCCCTTGTAATACCCGACTCCATACGCGGGAAAAGGTTCACACTGTCAACCCTATCTAACCCCCTAATCATCTTGTACACCTCAATCAAGTCACCCCTAAACCTTCTTTTCTCTAATGAAAACAGCCCCAAGTGTCTCAGTCTTTCCTCATACGATTTTCCTTCCATACCAGGCAACATCCTGGTAAACCTCCTCTGCACCCGTTCCAGTGCCTCTACATCCTTCCTATAGTATGGCGACCAAAACTGCACACAATATTCCAGATGCGGCCGCACCAGAGTCTTATACAACTGCATCATGACCTCAGGACTCCGGAACTCAATTCCTCTACCAATAAAAGCCAGTACGCCATATGCCTTCCTCACCGCACTATTTACCTGGGTGGCAACTTTCAGAGATCTGTGTACATGGACACCAAGATCCCTCTGCTCATCCACACTACCAAGTATCCGACCATTAGCCCAGTACCCCATCTTTTTGTTACTCTTACCAAAGTGAATCACCTCACACTTACCTACATTGAATTCCATTTGCCACCTTTCTGCCCAGCTCTGCAGCTTCTCTATATCCTGCTGTAACCTGCCACATCCTTCCTCACTGTCAACAACTCCTCCGACTTTCGTATCATCCGCAAACCTGCTCACCCAACCTTCTAACCCCTCTTCCAGGTCATTTATAAAAATGACAAACAGCAATGGTCCCAAAACAGATCCTTGCGGAACACCGCTAGTAACTGCACTCCAAGATGAACCTTTACCATCAACTACTACCCTCTGTCTTCTTCCATCCAGCCAATTCCTAATCCAAACCTCCAACTCACCCTCAATGCCATACCTCTGTATTTTTTGAAGTAGCCTACCATGGGGAACCTTATCAAACGCCTTACTAAAATCCATATATACCACATCTACCGCTTTCCCCTCATCAACCTCCTTCGTCACCTTTTCAAAGAATTCAATAAGGTTTGTGAGGCACGACCTGCCCTTCACAAAACCATGCTGACTATCCTTGATCACATTATTCCTATCCAGATGTGCATAAATCCTATCCCTTACAATTCTCTCTAAGACTTTGCCCACAACAGAAGTGAGACTCACCGGCCTATAGTTACTAGGGTTATCCCTACTCCCCTTTTTGAACAAGGGAACCACATTTGCTATCCTCCAGTCTTCTGGCACTACTCCTGTAGACAAAGAGTTATAGCTGGGGTCAGGGAAATTACGATGCGGTGAGGCATGACTTAGGATGTGTGGCTTGGAAAAGTAGACTCCAAGGCAAGAGTGTAAATGATATGTGGAGCTTGTTCAAGGAGCAATTATTGAGTGTCCTTGATAATTATGTACCTGTCAGGCAGGGAGGAAAGGTTCGTGCGAGGGAGCCGTGGTTTAATAAGGAATTGGAATCCCTTGTTAAATGGAAGAGGGCGGCCTATCTCAAGATGAGACGTGAAGGTTCAATTGGGGCGATTGAGAGTTATAGGGTAGCCAGGAAGGACCTGAAGAGAGCGCTAAGAGCAGCAAGGAGGGGACATGAAAGGTCCTTAGTCGGTAGGATTAGGGAAAACCCTAAGGCTTTCTATAGGTATGTTAGGAATAAAAGAATGACCTAGGGTAGGAATAGGTCCAGTCAAGGATAGTAGTGGGAAGTTGCGTGTGGAGGCGGAAGAGATTGGGGAGACACTGAATGAATACTTTTCTTCAGTATTTACTCAGGAACAGGGCATTGTCGTCGATGTGAATACTGAGTCACAAATAAGTAGAATGGATGGCTTTGAGATATGTAGAGAAGAGGTGTTGGAAATCCTGGAAAAGGTGAAAATAGATAAGTCCCCTGGGCCTGATGGCATTTATCCTAGGATTCTCTGGGAAGCAAGGGAGGAGATTGCAGAGCCATTGGCCTTGATTTTTATGTCCCTCTGAGAGGGACTTTCTTGTTTATCTTGTTCTTTGGGGAACCATGTGGAGATGGGGAAGGGTTCCTTCTCATCCTCTTGTGTTGACTACTTGCAGGCGATTTGCCCATCTTCTGATCAAAAAGGATAATTGCAGCCCAGAGGTGAAGAAAGAGCTGCTGAAGAGGGTGAAGAATGCCATCTCTACCACTGCTGAAAGATTCTCTGGATATGTACAGAACGTAAGGGTCTTAACTGTTGGGGCTGATGGGTAGGCAGTGACTTTTAAAGCTGCAACTCTGCTTTTCACCATTGATACCCGAGGTGGGAGGAGGCATGGGGATTCAATAGAGGAGTGGCAAAGATTGAAGTAAGGTAAAACTTGTGTGACAGTAAATTTGGATTGTCAGATAAAGGAAAGTAGTTCATCAGGGAAAAATAATTTACTAAGAACAGGGTAAGAGGTTGGAAAATCATTTTGTGATGAGCGTATGCATTCAGACCGAACGGGGACATGATGAACTGTGCTTGGAAGGAGGTGGTGAGTTTGGACCTTGTTACTAAAACTCTTCTAGACTGGAGGTCTTCATGGCTGTTGTAAGATCATTAATAAAAGATAGATTGTGGTGATTACTCATCAACGTATTAACACTGGCAAGATGGTAATAAAAGACCAAATCTTCATTTATATCATACCTTTCACAACTCCAAAAAATTCTAAAGCCCTTTACAACAGTGACTACTGGTACTGAATCATAATCTAGGAATCTGAGAGGCCAATTTATGCATGGCAAGCTCTCCCAAACAGCAATGAGATAATTTTGTTTAAAGGTGATGTTTGTTGAAGAATAAATGTTAGCTAATGGGCCAGGGTGAAATTCCCTTCAAAACAATGACCTGGGATCTTATACACCCTCCTGAGGGGGTAAACAATGCCTCAGTTTAACACTTCGTCTGAAAGACTTCAGTGCTGTTGCCACTGCGTTCAAGTGACAGCCCTAGACTTTGAAGATGGACCTTGATCCTTTCCCACAATGCGTCTGATAAGTTACCCCTTGGTAGGCTGATGGAGAAAGTGAGGTTGCATGGGGTTCAGGGTGTACTAGCCAGATAGATAAAGAACTGGCTGGGCAACAGGATACAGAGAGTAATAGTGGAAGGGAGTTTCTCAAAATGGAGGACTGTGACAGTGATGTTCCATAGGGATCTGTGTTGATTGAGATACACATAAATGATCTGGAGGAAGGTATAGATGGTCTGATTAGCAAGTTTGCAGATGACACTAAGATTGGTGGAGCAGCAGATAGTGAAGGGGACGGTCAGAGAATACAGTAGAATATATATAGACTGGAGAGTTGGGCAGAGAAATGGCAGATGAGTTCAATCCGGACAAGTGCGAGGTGATGCATTTTAGAAGATCCAATTCAAGAGCAAACTATACAGTAAATGGAAAAGCCCTGGGGAAAATTGATGTACAGAGAGCTCTGGGTGCTCAGGTCCATTGTTCCCTGAAGGTGGCAACACAGGTTGATAGCGTGGTCAAGAAGGCATACGGCATGCTTTCCTTCATCGGATTGTGTATTTAGTGCAAGAGTTTTCAGGTCATGGTACAGTTGGATAGGACTTTGGTTTGGCCATGTTTAGAATACTGTGTACAGTTCTGGTTGCCACATTACCAAAAGGTTGTGGATGCTTTGGAGAGGTGCAGAGGAGGTTCACCAAGATGTTGCCTGGTATGGAGGGTGCTAGCTACAAAGAGAGGTTGAGTAGATTAGGATTATTTTCATTAAGAAGATAGAGGTTGGTGGGAGGGGGGGAATCTGATTGAGGTCTACAAAATCATGAGATAAGACAGGGTGGATAGCAAGAAATCTCTTCTCCAAAGTGGAGGTCTCAATTATTAGGGGTCACGAGTTCAAGGTGAGAGGGGAAAAGTTTATGGGAGATATGCGTGGAAAGTTCTTTACACTGAGGGTGGTGGGTGTCTGGATGTGTTGCCAGGTACAGGTGGGCATGATAGCGTAATTTAAGATGTATCTAGACAGATACATGAATGGGCAGGGAACAGAGGGATACAGATCCTTAGAAAATAGGTGACAGGATTAGGTAGAGGATCTGGATCGGCACAGGCTTGGAGGGCCAAACGGCCTGTTCCTGTGCTGTAATTTTAATTTTTCTTTCTTTTGTTCACAAATGTACTAAAAAAGCTAAAGTGAGATGAGAAGTTGAAACGGTGGAGGAAGAATGATGAAGTAGAGTAAGTGGTTGTGAGGTACATGTGGGGAGGATGAGCCTCAGATCAGAGATTCCTGAACTGCACATTCACGAGCTGCTGGTGTTTTCTCTTCCTTAAAAGTTGAGTAAGTAAAACTCTGCCATTGAACATGTTGGATCAGAGGGATCTTCCAATCTTGCTTATTTGCCACAAGAGGGAGCTGTGTTCTATATGTAGATGGGTTAGTGAGTCTTTAGTACTGAACTGAAGTGGAAAGCAATCAAAACAATACATCTCTCTTTCAATTTCTCCTTTTCTCTCTTTCACCACAAACAAGGATGCCCATGAGTTCCTGAGCCAGTGCCTGGACCAACTGAAGGAAGACATGGAGAAGTTAAACAAGACGTGGAAGAATGAGCTGGTGACAGGCGAGGATTCTCCGGCTGCGCGGGGTTGTCATGAGGCCGTTGCTGCTAGGGTCTTCACCTGCCCTATTGTCTCCAACGTGGAGTTCGAAGTTCTGCACACCATCGGTTGTAAAACGTACGTCAGCGGTGAGACTGGCAGGCAGGTCTGTAAACCGTGTGCGGTTGCTTCGTGCCAAGTGGCAAACCTGCCTTTTCTGCAGCATTTGACAATTCTTTCAATCAAGCGACAATGGTAAAGATTATCAGTCCACGTGGAGTCAGCTGATTTCCTCAGTGCCCCATAGACAGGGACAGGAAATATCAGCCAGGCCTGCCTCTTCCTGTGTTGTGCCATTCTGTACCTGCAGAACGACGGAAGTGTGTCTCACTCTGGTGATAGTCTTGCCATCTATTTGTACAGGAAGGAAGAGTGCCCACACTTCCTTCAATCTTGTTCTAGCACGCTTACCTCAGGGCAGCAGAAAGGGCAGTGACATCCAGTACAATGCTCAACAAGGTCTCCCTCTAATATCAGTGCAGCCAAAATAGTGTGAAACAAAAGGACCTGGGCAGTGTGACTTAAGCATGTCCACTGGGTCACATGTTTCCTGAGGGAGCAGCAAGAGGGATCTTAGTGTGTTTCTCCACATCTGTACTAATTCCTGTACAGCTTGAGTGATGTGTGCAAGTTGGTTTGTTTCTGAGGACTGTATCTCTGTGCAGGACTGTTCTGTACCTGCAGTTATGGTGTAATTTATTCCGAGTTTGACCAGTGTGTTTGTATTGTAGCCTCTGAAAGGGGCCGGCAAAGCACAGTTTTGTTTCACTTGGGTAACGTGGAATTCTGGTCACCTTGCAGGTGTTGTGAAAGTGTTACGAAACGAGAACAATTCAATGACCTTTCCATTGATCTTCCTCGGCGTAAGAAGCTTCTACCACCGAGGTCTATCCAGGACTCCCTCGATCTCTTCTTCAGGGTATGTGTTTCTTCCTTTACTTTCTGCAGTTTTGTGTGTGGGAGCCATGACACACGTACAACAAAAAAATGAAGAAAGGAGCTGGGGGAGGGCTGGTGTTGTTGGCGGTGGCTTGGTGGATTTCTTTCAAATCCTACTTCGGACACCTTAATGCATAAACTAGGATGAACTCCCAGTGGAGTGCTGGGGGAGTGCTGCATTGTCAAAAGTCAAAATTCCATTGAGGTGTTAAACCAAGACCTGTCTGGTCTGTCAAGTAGTTGTAAAGATGAACACAGTCCACTGATTTCTCAGCAACAAACCCAAGCAAGCAGACAAAACTCGTCCAGAAACCCTAGTCACTCTCCCCTACATCAAAGACATCTCAAAAATGACTGTCGGACTACTGAGACCCCTTGGCATCACGGTAGCCCTCAAACCCACCAACATAGTAAAACAGCAGCTAATGAACTTGAAAGATCCTATACAGATGACAAGCAAAACTAAAGTCATTTACAAAATACCACGCAAGGAATGTAACAAACACTACAAACAGGCAGAAAACTAGCCACCAGGATACATGAACATCACTAGCCACAATACAACATGACTCTCTCTCACTAGTATCCTTACATACAGATGAGGAAGGACAACACATCCATCCTATGACAAGCCAAACAGACACGCACGTGAATTCCTAGAAGCATGGCATTCCAACCGAAACTCCATCAACAAACACATCAAGTTAGACCCCATCTACCACTCCCTGAGAAAAAGAACAGGAAATGACATCACCATATGAAATAATGTCACCACAGGAAATGACATCACCAACCCCAGGAACTCCCAAACTAGAAAGCAGGAAACACCAGCAGTGCTTCGTCTGGAGGCCCACTGAAGATGTTACTTAGTATGGTGATGAAACGTCTGAAAAATGAACCTTCCAGCTCAGTGAGCAAACCTACATCCAGATCCTCAACCTGAGCTACAAATCTTCCCAAAACTCGCTAGTTTTAAAGATCTCTTGCTGCTGATTAGTGTGATGGAGTCTTCTACATGAGCCAGTATTTTGTATTGAGTAAGCCAGCAATCTATAACCAGTAACATTTACGGAATGTTGCTAGATGGCAGCATT
Source organism: Chiloscyllium plagiosum (assembly GCF_037043375.1). Lineage (NCBI taxonomy): Eukaryota > Metazoa > Chordata > Chondrichthyes > Orectolobiformes > Hemiscylliidae > Chiloscyllium > Chiloscyllium plagiosum. The sequence goes on from NW_028270145.1 coordinate 114,829,299, forward strand.
CAGTTCCACTCAGCGAAATGGAAGAGGTTTTGTTGTGAGATTTTCAAAAGATCACTGAAGAGTTCAAATGTTATAGACAGAGTTTGAGAAGGAGACCGAGCAGACGCTGTGTCGGGCGTGTTTTTAGCTGTGCTACTGGAATGCACCTGAAATGCACAGATTTGATGTAGGAGCCTCTGTGAAGTCCAGAGAAGTTGGGGTGGCTCAGAGAGAATTCAGGAGGAGGTTCTAAGCAGCTAAGTGTTGGTGCCTGAGGAGTCCTGGGAAGCTGAGAAAGTAAGAAGGTCACTGTCTTGTTGGGGGAAGCCATAAGAGGCTTGGTAGAAACCAACGAGCACGAAGCTTTCAGTGCAGCTGAGAGAATGGGGGTTGTAAAGCTCTCGAGTAGTTGTTGCTGAATGTAACCAACCACATTTAGAACTTTGGTCACCCCCAGTCCCTCGAGGCAAGAATGGTTTAGTGAAGCTGGTTGTCACTGAAGAACTGGAATCAAAACAGAAAATACTGCAGAAACATAGCAGCACTGGTAGCATCTGTATGGAGAGAGAAACACAGTTAATGACGTGACTCTTCAGAACCAAAAGGGGCTAGGAAATTGTGTTCTTATGCTGTTTACAGAGGGCGAAAAAGAGTAGTGAGTGGAACAGATGTTGAGGGTGCCCAGATTAAAATGGGTAAAGGAATGATAGAGATAAAATCATAAACGTAAATGATAAATCTGAAGAGGAAGAAAGGAGCTACACTGGTAAGAGTGAAGACAACAAGCTATGGTTGGATTAAGTAAGGAATCCAAAATGGTAGATGGAGGTCAAGCTCTGATGTTGTTGATCTTAGTGCTGGGTCCTAGAGGCTATATAGAACTTAAGTGGAAAATGAAATGTTGTCCCTCTAGCTTACATTGAACTTCATTGGTTCCATTTTATACTTCAGCATTTGACAGCTTCTAGCACTCAACATTGAATTCAACAACATCAGAACATGTCCTCTGTTTTCGATTTTGATTTCAAAGCCCACGGTTCCTGGGCATGTTTTGTTTATATCTTAGTGGTTTTGCTGTTAGCAAACTGCACGCATTTTCTCATTTCCACACCTATCATTTACAACTGTTTTACATCTGTGATCCTCCTTTACCACCACTGTCCTCTGCTCTGGACAAACTCACCATTTGTGCCATTTGCACAAATAGCATTAAAACCACCATTTTCTAGCCCTTTCTGTTACAAAGAAGGGTCTTCCCAGAGTCAAAATGTTAATTCTGCTTTCTTTCACAATTGCTGCCAGATCTGCTGAGGTTCTCCAGAAATTTGTTTTTATTTTGTATTTGCAGCATTTATTTGGGTGAAGAGCTGGTGTTACACTTACAAATGAGTAACTGGAGTGAAGTTTGAGTCCAGGGTCAGAGCAAGAGCAGTGAGGATTGAGGCACTTCATGATGGAGAGAAATTGACAAAAGCAATGACTATAATCCCTTGTAAAGTTTGAAGAGAGTTGATGGTTTGCTGTGTCATTAACGTCTGCGGGGAGTTGCTGAGAAATCAGTGGGATTTTCTTTGATCATATTTGATTATTGATGTGTGCTGCTTGACTGTAGTCTGTGGCTCATTCATCACATGTTAATGTTGCGTGTTAGAAATAAGTTGTACGTGTATTGTTGATTGTGTTACTGTTCTAACATTGTTGAGTAAAGTCTGTTTCTTTAAGATCATGAAATCTTGTAACCTTACTCTCTCAGCCAGTTGAAGTGTGTGGTGCTAGATAATCATAGCTGGTTAGGCAGCATCCGAGGAGCAGGACAACCAATGTTTCTTCATCTGGAATCCTGATGAAGAGCTTATGCTCAAATCGTCGACTCTTCTGTTCCCTAGATGCTGCCTGACCTGCTGTGCTTTTCCAGCACCAGACTCTTTGACTCTGACCTCCAGCATCTGCAGTCCTCACTTCCTCGCAGCCAGTCCCATAGATCTCTCACTCTTTCTGCTTTAAAATAAAGGCTGTTGGTCCTCAGTCAGTTCAGTCTGGTCCGGGATAATAATAATGAGAGCCAACCAATATTTATACCTAAACCAACATCACCAAAAACAATTATGTAGTTATTATCATTTCACTGTGTGGGAGCTTGTTGTGCTCAAAATGAGCTGATATGTTCGACATTACAATAGTTACACCGCTTCAAGACATAACCAGCTGATGTGAGGAGTCCACCCATTTATACATGGCTCTCAGTTTGTGTGTATAATGTATATTTATGAGCTGGTCAGTTTGATGTTGCTAATGGCTTTGTCTCCTTTGCTTCAGGCCGAAGAAATTGAATATTCCTGTGAAAAGTGTAATGGCAAAAGTGCAATTGTGACCCACAAGTTCAGCAGGCTGCCCAGGTCAGTATCTGAGTGTGGGGCAGAGCTCTGATCTCTGTTTGGGCACCATGTCTCCAGAAATAAGGACAGAAATGAAAGATGAATGCTCCCATCTCAGCAGGTAAACCAGATAAATCTGGGAGCAATCTCTACTCTGTTCGGAGTGAGGTACACCTACCAGGCAAAGACCTGAAGTGCAGCAGAAGCAGTAGCTGAAGTGAGGATTGGTCCATTGGAGGATGAGGCTGGGAACTTCATTGTGGAATCTCTAAATCAGTATATTATTTTATAATCAATGTTTTCAGTGTATCAATAGTAATGTGATGCAGAAGTTATAGAGAAGGAGGAACCTAGAACAATCAGCATCATTAGGGGAAAATGTACTGAACACACTATTGGATTGAAGAGCCAGGTTCCAGTGGATTGGAAAATGCTAATGCTCAAGAGGGGAGGAAACTATTGGCCAATTAGTTTAATATCAGTCATGGGAATTTGTTAGGATCAATAAAGAAGTAATTACAAGACACTTGGAAAGCCAAAACCTAAAAATAGATTAGGTGAATGAGTCAAAACTTGACAGGTGAAGCTTTTGTAAATTCACTGGCAGGGTTTGGGTATTGCGGGCTAGACCAGCAGTTATTGCTCATCCCTAGTTGCCCAGCAGACAGTTAAGAGTCAAAATGTATCACCTCACATTAAACTCCGCCTGCCACTTCTCCCAACTTTCCAACTGGCTTGTATCTTGCTGTATCCTTTCACAGCCTCCCTTACTACCCACAATTCCCATTAATTTTCATATTGTCGGCAAATGTATAGTCAGGCCTGTAGATTATCAACCAATTCATTTATCTGTATTACAAACAAACTCTCAGTTTAGAAGAATAGAGAGCTTTGTATCCAGTCTGATGCTGTAGCGGCTCCTGGGACTGTTTGGGGACAGTATAGAGGGAGCATTAGTTTTAATTTAAAGAGTAGAGCTTTATTCTGTATCTAATCGTGTGCTGGAACTGCCCTGAGCGTGAGTTTGATGTCAGGTTGTTAAACTCCTGCTCACGTGTACTACTGAAAGTGCTTTGCTGTAATGGCTGCCTGACTTCTTCCTACAGAGTACTCATACTCCACTTGAAACGATACAGTTTTAACGTGCAGCTGTCTGTGAATAACAAGCTTGGTCAGCAGGTGATCATTCCAAAGTACCTGACCCTGGCGGCTCACTGCACAGAGACCACAAGGCAGCCCTTTTCTCTCGGTTGGAACACGCAATCTGCAATGTAAGTGAGGGAAAAATGAGGACTGTTACAGTGAAGAATGAGGTGCATTGCTGTAGGGATATGGTTTCAATAGCCAGGCTGATAGTGCAGGTATGTCTTGTACATCCTGCAATGTTGTTTGGGAATAGTTTGGAGGACCCCAGTGCACCCAATAGGTTACTAATAATCTGTATCCTCAAAAGAAAGTTAAATTTCTTGCTTCACCTAGGCTCAGTGGGTTTGATTCTGTGTCAGAACGGTTTTGATTTCTTTGGTGAGGTGGGCACACAGTCGTACAGAAAAGCAGTTCTGTGTAGTCTTCAAGTTCTTGTGTTCTTGGCTGAGTCGTCATCTCTTTGCTTGCCTGTGTTGTGATGAACCTGAGAGACCCTGTGGACTCTATGAAAGAAGACCAGAGGTCTTTCTCTATTGTGCTGCCCAGCATCTATTTCTCACCCAGAGTTAGAAAGGTTAAGTAGTCACAGGCATAACTAATGAATCTTGGTAACTCTGGCTGAGGGATAAAATGCTGGAGAGGGCAATAGAGAGAATATCCCTTCTTTCATAGCATGGGAGTTTGCTGTGTACAGATTGGCTGTTTTGTCCCCCATATCACAACAGTGATTACACTTCAAAGTGCATTAGGCCATCTGAGCAAGTGAAAGGCTTTGTAGAAATGCAAGCTCTTCTTCCTTAAAAGCAGCCAATGTGTCACCACTGTTCATCTCAGCACAAAGTAATGTATCCTTCCTGACCATTTTGCTCTTCATTCTACTTCTGTTTGACAGCCTGTGCAGAGGTGCTGTAGGTTAGTTTGTTGCCTGATTTCAGGTGGTGGGTTCAGATTTGGGATTAGCAAGTCTTCAACAAAGTTTCTACAGACAGTGGCCAGGATTGGTTTCAACTATATTTTTCCACCAGTTAAATAGCCGCAGTGCAAGTTGCCTTTAATCATGTAACATTTCCCAAGGTGTGTCATGATACTGTTATCAGAAAAAGTAGGGAGTCCTCTATAATTCAGCTTCAAGGTTTTAGTAACACTTGCAGATTATTGGGAAGGAAGTAGCAGTTTGCTTCCTGGGCTGATGTGCAGTCTCTGACATGGCAGCATACCTGGTTGAATGTTTTTAAGACAAAGATAGATTTTTGAACAATAAAGGAATTCAGGGTTATGGTGGGCAGGCGGGTAAGTGGAACTGAGTCCATGTAAAGATCAGCCATGATCTTATTGAATGGCAGAGCAGGCTTGACACACCAGATAGCCTGCTCCTGCTCCTAGATCCGATGTAATATCATCTCTCTGTTTTGAATGTTGCAGATCACGACCACTCAAAACTTCGCAGTCCGTGAACTCAACAACTTCCGCGTCCACGCTGGGGAGGTGAGTAATCACAGTCTGGTCTCAAGTGTTTTGTATCCTACAGTTTGTAGAGTGCAGGAGATTGAGAAACCCAGTAGGAACAAGTAGAGCAAATGAGATGTGGAGCATAGAACCTGGAGGAAATAGGTGAAAAGGATGGGGATAAGATGCAGGGGACACCCCAGATTTAGGGTGGATGCTGAGTGGAACAGTTGAGTTCTGACAGAGGTAGTCAGCACAGGTTTTGAGAGGATGCAGGTGTAGGCAAAAAACCAAAATTATTTGGATATTGTGAGGGCAATGAGTTTCAGCAGAGATTGAAACTTTCCCCTGATGTTTATAAGTAATGCTTGATGCTTCCTTAGGTCAGAGAGGAAACTCCAACTGGGGTTTGTGTTCTCACCCCCTCCTGCAGCAAGCTTGATTTTTGACCCAGCCTCCATACTGGTAAGCTGCTTACAGGCACTGGAACATTTTCTGGCTGGAGATTATTAATTGGCACAGCCATGACCCAGTCAGAGTTCAGCCTTGTAGGATGGTAGGAAAAGGCATCCACTTTGAGCAGTGAGTGTTTGAGTTGTTGGTGAACAGGCACAAGGTGGGTTCCTGCCTCCTTATGTTGCAACTGATTGCTTTTGGCTGCCTCATTTCCAAGTGTTCACCCACAGGAAGTACTGCTTCAGGTCTGCAGTCGTAATCCTGGACTCTGACAGTGAGGAGGAGCAGGTGAAGCGGGCAATGGTGGTCAGCAGGCAGCTGAATGAGCAGGTCCAGCGTGAGGTACAGCAAGAGGAGGAGGAAATGCAGCTGGTAAGTCTGGCTGAAAGCTGAGGATATCACATAACCTACCTCTCTGTCCCTGGGCAAAAAAGAATTCCCATTCATAACTGCTCTTTTCAAAACCTCAAGTCATCCCAAAGTGCTGTATAAACAAAGCAGTACTTTTGAATTGTGGTCACTGTTGTAATCTATGAAACATTAGTTACCTCAAAATGAATTGTTTGGAAGGCATGTTACTCAAACCAGGAGAACAGCCCTGCACTTACAATGGATTGTAACTGCTGTTAAAGCCTTGGCTCAATGTCTCATCCTAAAGATGGCACTGTCAACAGAAGAGCTTCCCCCAGCTCCCTCACCACAGCGATGGGAGTTTTCATTGCAGTCATGAAGTGGACCTTATGACTCATGACTTCGGTGTGAGTACCAACAGCTGAGCAGTGCCACCAACTCCTCTACCAGTGCATTAATTCAGTATTCCCATCAAGCCGCACCAAGGGTCCGCTCCTGAAATGCCAGTCTGTACTTCCTGTCTGCTGATGGTGTTTGTTACCAGCATTTTCTGCTTTGGAAAATTACTGAACAAGCAAGGAAGGAGTTTTTCCTAACTATTTTTGTACTTCTAATTGGAAAATGTAATACTGGTTTTAATTTATATGATAATCCCTACAAGGCCCATGCGGAATCACTAATTCATCTCACTATAGAGCCCTTGTTCATTCCCAAGATATGGGCATCCCCTGGCTAAGCCAGCATTTATTGTCCAGAGGGTAGTTAAGAATTAACAACATCACTGTCTGGAATCACATGTAAGCCACACCAGGTAAGAATGGCAGTTTCCTTCTCTATAGGACATTACCTCCTGGAAGGACAGGTTCAGTATAAGGCTGCCAGTTTGGAAGGTGCTGACTAAGGAACCTCGGTGATTTTCTGGAGCGCGTCTTGTAGTTGATACACTCTGTAACCATTATACATTAAAGGTGATGGGTGGAATGTTAATCCGACAGACTGTTTTGTCCTGGAAGCTGCTTGAGTATTGTGGGAGTTGCTGTCTTCCAGAGATACGAAGAGTATTGTTTAAAACTCCTGACTTGTTCCTTGTAGATAATGATCAGGATTTGGGCAGTCAAGAAGTGAGTTAGTTGTCACAGAATTCCCAGCCTCTGACTTTTTTTTTAGCCACTGGTTCAGTTCAGTTCCTGGTCAGTGCTGACCTATAAGGTGATAGTGAGGTGCAGTCAGTAACTGTAATGCTGCCAGTTTCAAAATCCTGCTATTTGCTCCCCAATAACAAGTGTACCTACACAGTAGGGACAGTGGTGGTCTAAGGTGGCAGCATACCACCTCAGTCTCCAGGACAGTTAGGGACAGGTGATCATTCCTGGTCAGGTTAGCAGTGTCCACATCCTGTGAAACAATAAATGAATTTTTGTCAGTGTGTACTGATCATCTGTACTGATACTCCAGTGAAGCATTGTGGAATAATCTTTACATTAACGATTAGGGGCATGGAACACCCTGCCTGCCACAGTAGGAGACTCGCCATCTTTAAGGGCATTTAAATGGTCATTGGATAAACATATGGATGAAAATGGAATAGTGTGGGTTAGATGGACTTCAGGTTGGTTTCACAGATGCAATATCAAGGGCTGAAGGGCCTGTACTGCGATGTAATGTTCTCTGTTCTATTTGAGCTACTGTAGAAATACAAGTTCTGTGATTGAGGTAATTACTGGACCAGGATGCCATTATATCCTGCACCACATTGATTCATCGTTCCCTCTTTTTCCTCTATCTCATTCTGCACCCCCCACTTCCCTCCGTGCTCTCACTCTCCTGTATCCCCCCCCCCACTTCTCCCCCTCTCCTCCCAGGCACTGAAAGCGAGCAAGCGGGAGTCAAGTCGCCCTGCCTCAGCCTCTGCACTGGACTCCTCGTTTGACAGCATGAGTGAAGACGAGCTGCTGGCAGCCGTGCTGGAGATCAGTAAGCGGGAAACCCGCTTCTCGTTTGGCAAGGCGGAGGAGCAAGAGAAACCGAGCAGCAGCCCTGACACTGGTTTTGGCGATGACGAGGCTCAGGAATTGCTGGAACAACATGAATCGCCAGAACCAGATGGGCCCAGGGCCCCTGTGGAGATGGGTAAGTAGGAAGGTGGAGCAGGGCACAAGGTCATAGAGGAGGCTGAGGGGTGACCATAGAGGTTTACAAAATTATGAGGGGCTTGGACAGGATAAATAGGCAAAGTCTTTTCCCTGGGGTTGGGGAGTCCAGAACTAGAGGGCATAGGTTTAGGGTGAGAGGGGAAAGATGTAAGAGAGACCTAAGGGGCAACTTTTTCATGCAGAGGGTGGTATGTGTATGGAATGAGCTGCCAGAGGAAGTGGTGGAGGCTGGTACAATTGCAACATTTTAGAGGCATTTGGATGGGTATATGAATAGGAAGGGTTTGGAGGGATATGGGCCGGGTGCTGGCAGGTGGGGGTGGCACAGTGGTTAGCATTGCTGCCTCACAGCGCCAGAGACCTGGGTTCAATTCCCGCCTCAGGCATCTGACTGTGTGGAGTTTGCACATTCTCCCCGTGTCTGCGTGGGTTTCCTCCGGGTGCTCCGGTTTCCTCCCACAGTCCAAAGATGTGCAAGTTAGATGAATTGGCCATGCTAAATTGCCTGTAGTGTTAGTTAAGGGGTAAATGTAGGGTAGTGGGTCTGGGTGGATTGCTCTTCGGAGGGTCGGTGTGGACTTGGGCCAAAGGGCCTGTTTCCACACTAAGTAATCTAATCTAGATTGCGTGGCATATCTGGTCGGCATGAACAGGTTGGACCGAAGGGTTTGTTTCCATGCTGGCTGGGAAGATGCTGCTTTGCCACATGGGCGGGTGAGATGTTGAATGATTTTTGAGCTTCACTCCTATCTTACAGTCAGGGGAATTTGCAGGACAGACCATTGTATCCACGCCAGTCAGAAACAGCCACCTGTTTTAATCTCATTTTCCAGCATTTGGCCCTTCGCCTTGAATGCCATGGTATTCACAATATCAACTTTTTTAACAGACATTTATCAGCCTCCACTTTGAAATGAATAACTGACTCTGCATCAGTTTCCATTCGGAGTAATGTTCCTAACATTATATTTACTAATTACTCTGTTGAAAGACTTGGATTTGAGATTTCATGCCCGAGTTGTTTGCTCCCTAACCAGCATAAATAGTTGTTTTATTTTTAATTTACTTGAGTCCTTTAACATCTTAAACTTATTTGAATAGAGCCTGCCGAAGTCACGAAAGACTTTGATGAGAACAAGGAGAATAAAACTCCAGAGGACTCCCAGTGTGAGATGGACTGGATGCAGCAGTATGACCTGGACAGGGAGCGAGAGGAACAAGAGTTACAGCAAGCACTGGCCCAAAGTCTCCAGGAACAGGTTAGCACTTGGAAGCTCTGGCTATATGGTTAATATGTGCTTTTGATCAGAAGGAAGTTTGGATTTTTTGTTTGCCAAAAAGCCGACCTTATGAGGCTTCCATTACTTGACAGGCTTGGGTTATCAACATCCCGAGAGACCATTACCGGCACCTGGCAGTATCATTGGCTCAAATTCTGGAATAGACCCTAAGCTTGTGACATTTAAACCTAGTATGCCCTGTTGCTCTCCATTTGCCTGACTTGTGTTATTTGATAACAGTGTATGTGGAAACCACGGTGAATGCTATTTGTCATTAACCCAGAGTCATTAACCCAAATTGCTAAACAAATTCTCTGTGATTTGTCAGGAAGCGCGAGAAATGAAAGAAGATGATGATTTAAAGAGGGCAACAGAGCTGAGTATCCAGGGTAAGGTACCACTGACCTGCAGTAGTTTTTGCTTCATTACTGTTTTCAGTTGTGTTTGCTGATACATATGTGTCAACTGGTTTTTCTGTCAGGTTTGCAAGCAGTAAACAATGGTTGGAAACATTGCAAAAAATGTTACCTTTAGATAAATTCATGGGATCCTTTCTCTTGACATGTAGACTCTCGGTTTAAAGTCTCACCGAAAAGACAAGACTTTCAAAAATGCAGCACTGCCTCTGCCCTTGACAGAGTTACTCATGAGCTCTGTGCTATGCTGGGGTATCAGTTGTCATCACTTGTGGCTTGGGTGAGAGTGTCACAAACAGAATCAAGGTGTACTATATTAGGGCTCTTGTGCAGTGGTAATGCCCCTACCTGCGTTCAAGTCCTACCTGCTCCAGAGGTGTGTAATAACATCCTTGACCAGGTTAGAATCATAGAATCCCTACAGTGCTGAAAGAAGCTATTTGGCCCATCACGTCTGTGCAGACCCTCCAAAGAGCATCCCACCCAGGTATAGACTTCCCCTCTCTCTCTCACTTTGTCTCCACCCTATTCCCCTTAACCCTGCAGTACCCTTGGCCAATCCACCCAGTCTGTGCATTCCTGGACATTGCGGGGCAATTGAGCATGGCCTGTCCACCTAATCTGCACATCTTTGGATCAATTAGAAATTAGATTAGGTTAATTAGAAATTACCATGAGAAAGTGGGAACAGAGCACAGGGTTGGACGATCAGCCATGATCATATTGAAAGGCAGAGCAGGCTTGATAGGCCAAATGCTGAAAATGTGTTGCTGGAAAAGCGCAGCAGGTCAGGCAGCATCCAAGGAACATGAGAATCGACGTTTCGGGCATAAGCCCTTCTTCAGGAAGAGCCAAATGGCCTACTCCTGTATGGTATGCTTCTATGATTCTATATATATATATACACGTTATGAACTATATTAACAGAATTAAGGATTTGCTTCTCCCTGGCATGAGCTATGTCTTAAAGACCATTTTACATTGAGGTGAAGTATACTTGGGCAAGCCTCTTATTGCATAAGTCTGGGGTATGATACTGGTGGCCTGTTATTTGTCAATAATTTAAAAGGTATTTCAAAGTAGGTATTGAATTAGCTAAAGGGGAGAGAGTAGTGATGTTCAGTTATTTATCTCACAAGTGGGCAAAACTCTCCCTCCGGGCTCAGTGTTAGAACCAAAAGTAGAAACTGCTGGAGAAACTAAGCAGGTCTTTTTTTTAAATTTCATTCGTGGGACTTAGATGTTGCTGGCTGGGCCAGCATTGATAGCCCATCCCTATTTGCCCTTGAGAAGGTGGGGGTGAGCTGCTGCTTTAAATTGCTGCAGTCCACTTGCTGTGCGTTGACCCACAATGACCTTAGGGAGGGAATTCCAGGATTTTGACCCAATGACTGTGAAGGAACGGAGGTATATTTCCAAGTCAGGATGGTGAGTGGCTTGGAGGGGAACTTGCAGGGGGTGGTGTTCCCAAGTACTTAATGCCCTTGTCCTTCTCGATGGAAGTGGTTGTGGGTTTGGAAGGTGCTGTCTAAGGATCTTTGGTGAATTTCTAGAGGATGCAATGGCCTAGTGACATTACCTCTCTACTATTAGTCCAGAAACCTATTATAATATTCTGGGGACCTGGGTTCGAATCCCCCACAGCAGGTTGTGGAATTTGAATTCAATAAAAACTATCTGGAATTAAGAGTCAACTGAAGACCATGAAACCATTGTCAGTTGTTGGAAAACCCCTATCTGGTTCACTAACGAGCTTTAGGGAAGGATATCTGCCAGTCCTTACCTGGTCTAGCCTACATGTGACTCCAGACCCACAGCTGGTTTACTCTCAACTGCCCTCTGAAATGTTCGAGCAAGCCACTCAGTTGTATCAGTCGCTAGGTCTGGCAGTGTCTGTCGAGTGAGAAACAGAGTTAGTATTGTTCTAAAAAAGAATCATATTGGATTTGAAACATTAACTTTGTTACTCTCTACAGATACCACAGACCTGCTGAGGTTCTCCAGCATATCCTGTGTTTGTGTCCAGCATCTGCAGTATTTTGCTTTCATTAGAAGCTCTTTACCCCATCCTTTCCAAACCAGTTCTGCAAAAGCAACAAATAAATGTGCAACATAATCTCTGTACTGTGCCTCTCCATTCGAAGGAGGTGAATTCAATAATGGATGACCCACAGAAAACAAAGTATGGACAGATAGTTCTTCCTGAAACAGCACTTTGTGAGACTTGCTGTATTCTCATTTTTTAATTAGTGGTAAAGTGATCTTTGTTTTAATTCTCTTGCAATGAAATCATCATAAATCGTTTCAGAGTTCAATAACTGCATTGGTGATCTTATGGGCTCAGATGAAGATTCTGGCAATGAAGAAATCCTGGACATGGATTATAGTGAGGTTGAGGCTGAGGAATTAAAAAGAAATGCAGAGGTGAGGTGTGAGAGAGTGAGAGCACATGTGAACAGTGTGCAGTTGGGGAGCTGTGGCTAGCAGCCATGCAAATCTGTCCATTAGGAAATTCGTGACATTGGAGGTGCAGTGCCAAATTGGAGGGTACGTCAAGATCCTCCCCTTGCTCTTTCCCCCGACCCCTCCATTCACCCTGACCCTGTGGGATTGGGAAGTATGCTGTCCTTCTGTCAAGATCCCTAACCTCCAATTTAGACTTGTATTGCATAGTCAGTCTGGGCAGAGCTGCTGCAGATTGTGGCTAATACTCTCAGGTGTTCTGTCTTAGAATAGAATGTTCACAGCAGAGAAGAGGTCATTGTCCATGACTGCTTTCTGCAGGATCATTGAGGCTACTCCCACACTCCTGCCCTACAATCTTCCCTCTTTTTAGAATCATAGAGATGTACAGCACAGAAACTGATCCTTCGGTCCTCGTGCCGACCAGATATCCTAAATTAATCTAGCCCCATTTGCCAGCGTTTGGCCCAAGTCCCTCTAAGCCCTTATTATTCATGTACCCATCCAGATGCCTTTTAAATTTTGTAATTGTACCAACCTACACCACTTCCTCTGGCAGCTCAGTCCATACATGCACCGCACTCTGCGTGAAAATGTTGCCCCTTGGGTCCCTTTTAAATCTTTCCCATCTCACAGATAATGATCCCAATCTCATTTGAAAGCCATAATTCAATCTACCTCCAACACATTCTCAGGCAGCACATTCCCAATCTAACCATCGCTGCATCCAAATGTTTTCCTCATGTTGGCTTTGGTTCTTTGTATTGACTTATTATGGTCAATACTGTTATCTGTTGAGACCTTTTACTAACTGGGTTTCTGTTCCTGCAGACAGGTGAACTTGCACATTCTTACCGGCTAATCAGTGTGGTCAGTCACATCGGCAGCTCCTCCTCTTCTGGTAGGTACCAGATAGTTGTTCATTCTTTTTCAGAAAAAGATATGGGCATCACTGGCTGGGTCAAGAGTTACTGCCTGTCCCTAATCACTCCAGTGCTTTAACCACCACAATCCATCTGGCATGTTATACGCGCACAGTGCTGAAAGGGAGGGAGTTCCAGGATTTTGACCTAGTGACATTGAAGCAACAGCGTTATATTTCCAAGGGAGGCTGGTGAGTGTCTTGGTCAGAAGCGTGTGGATGGTGGAATTCTTGTGGACCTGCTGCCCTTATCCTTATCTGAAAAATATGATTTGCAACCAGATTAAATCGTAGCGAGTTGTGAGAAGATTTGTAGCTCAGGTTGAGGTTCTGGATGTAGGTTTGCTCGCTGAGCTGGAAGTTTCATTTTCAGACATTTCGTCACCCTACTAGGTAACACCTTCAGTGGGCCTCAGGCGAAGCACTGTATATGATCCCTGCTGTCTATTTATATGTTTGGGTTTCTTTGGGTTGGTGTTGTCATTTCCTGTTCTCTTTTTCTGGGTGGTAGATGGGGTAGATTAAATGACATGCCTGGCCAATATAACCTGGGATTCGGGGATGATGTGGATTTGTATCTGTGATGAAGTATTTTGTGTTAGTTGTAAAAGCAGAGAAGGCTACAAATCTCTGTCGAAGAGTCTTTGGATAAAGTTAAGGCAACACTAATAATCCAGAGACCCAAGCTAAATGTAAGTGTGCTCGCTGAGTTGGAGGGTTTGTTTTTAGACGTTTCGTCACCATACTAGGTAACCTCATCAGTGAGCCTCCAGTGAAGCGCTGGTGTTAGTGACCCAGTTTCTGTTTGTGTATAGGTTTCCTTGGGTTGGTTTTGTCATTTTCTATGGTGATGTCATTTTCTGTTCTTTTTCTGAGGGTGGTAAATGGGGTCTAACCCGGTGTTTGTTGATAGAGTTCCAGTTGGAATGCCATGATTCTAGGAGTTCCTATGCATGTCTCTGTTTGCCTTGTCCTAGGATGGATGTGTTGTCCCAGTCGAAGTGGTGTCCTTCCTCATCCGTATGTGAGGATACTAGTGAGAGAGCGTCCTGTCGTTTTGTGGCTAGTTGGTGTTCATGTATCCTGGTGGTTAGTTTTCTGCCTGTTTGTCCAATGTAGTGTTTGTTACAGTCCTTGCACAGTATTTTGTAAATGACATTAATTTTGCTTTCTGTCTGTATAGGGCCTTTCAAGTTCATTAGCTGCTGTTTCAGTGTGTTGGTGGGTTTGTGGGCTACCATGATGCCAAGGGGTCTGAGTAGTCTGACAGTCATTTCCGAGATGCCTTTGATATAGGGGAAAGTGGCTAGGGTTTCTGTACGTATTTTGTCTGCTTGTTTGGGTTTGTTGCTGAGAAATTAGTGGACTGTGTTCATTGGGTACTCATTCTTTTTGAATACATTGTATAGGTGATTTTCCTCTGCTCTTCGTAGTTCCTCTGTGCTGCAGTGTGTGGTAGCTGGTTGAAATAATGTTCTGTTGCAGCTTTGTTTGTGGGCGTTGGGATGATTGCTTCTGTAGTTCAATATTTGGTCCGTATGTGGTGTTTTCCTGTGGATGCTGGTTTGAAGTTCCCCATTGACTGTTCACTCTACTGTGACATTTAGGAATGGCAGTTTGTTATTGCTTTCCTCCTCTTTAGTGAATTTTACGCCAGTATTATTGATGGTCTCAAACTTTTCCTCTAATTTGTTTCTCAATCTTCTCAAAACCCACTAACCCAAGCTAAAGTTCTGAGAATGTGGGTTGAAAACTGATCTCCGTAATAGTGACCATGGACCATCCTGGTCTGGCCTATACGTGACTGCAGGCCCACAGCAATCTAGGTGACCCTTGACTGCCCTCTATAATTGCTTCACGTGGGCTGGGTACCTTTCGGCTGCTGTGGATACAAGTAAGTGAGTATATTGAGACTAGAATGCTAGATTCTTGGACACTCAATCAAGGGATATAGAGAATAGGCATTAGGTTAAAGAATGGGCTATGATGTTATTGAATGGGTGGAATAGATGTAAGGGGCTGAATAATTAGCACCTCATTTATTGTATAGCTGGTTGACCACTCGTGACTTTTTATTTTGTGAAGGGCACTACATTAGTGATGTGTATGATATAAAGAAGCAGACCTGGTTGACGTACAATGATCTGGAGGTATCCAAGACAATGGAAGGCACAGTGCAGTCAGACCGAGACAAGAGCGGCTACATCTTTTTCTACATGCACAAGTAAGAACTTGATGAGTCAAACCCCCTTCACACATCCTCATGAGATCAACTGTACACCTGCAAATCTGGCTGATGGGCAGTTTTTCCCTTTGTGCTTTTTTGCTTACAGAATAATATTTGTCTTGACTCCTTGGCGACGTGGCCACTTTGTTCAGTGGTTAGCTTAGTTTGAAAGTCAATGCTGACTTCAATCCACAGAATTAACTGATCTGAGGAGGGACCGTAATTGTCTCTTCTGGGTTAGGTGAAAGAAATCAAACATGTATTCCACTGACAATTACTGAGGGATGTATTGTGTACTAATTTGCCTGGACCCCCATCCTGTTGTTGTAGTTGGCTTCCTTCTCCAATCCCACCAGCCGATTCCATGCCTGTTCCTGTAGTAACTCACTCCTTCCACTTCAACCCAAGTCAGTGCCTTTCATTGCATTAAACACTCACTACCCTGAACCTGTCGTTGCTGTAACTCTCTATCCAAATCCTGCTCTTGTTATTGCAGTGACTTCCTGCCCCAATCCCATACCTAGCCCATGTAGCAGATCGTATACTTGTAGTGATTGAATGATAAATATTGGCATATTTCCTGCCAACTTGAGCCCGAGAGAGAGCAGTGTTAGGTAGCGGCTCCTGTTTTGCAATACCTGAGGTGTCTTGTGTGTTTGTGGTGCAAGTTGGAGGCAGTGTCTGCAAGACACTCCTTTTCTCCTTGCATACAATGCTGGCTTGGGGACAGTTCTGTTACTAATCTTCTCTGTTTGACTTTGCCACAGAGAGATACTGGAAGAGTTGGCGGAGGAAGAGGAGAAGTGCTCACAACCAACTGGTTTGGACTCCAGCAGGCCTGTGTTACAACCTCTGTGACGATGTGTGAACTTTAATACAGGAGCTAGTTCTGCTAGCACTATACTACCAGGGACTAAATGTCACTTACAGCTAGTCCTGGGATAAATACCTCCTAAAGTAGTGATAGATCTTCACCGGGCTGCAGTGATCCAGGGCCTTCACTTGTTTGGTTATTGAAGTCAGGAAATGGTGCTGAAGGTCAACATTCCAAGTTGATTGTGCGATGAACTCATTCTTCTTACAGCCAGAAGCCTGAGAGGGTTACAGAAGTCCTAGACAATTACTGGTGTCAATCTGTCACTATTTCCAAAGATTTTCAAGGAATTCAAGTTGGAATTGTATCACGAGACTGTTTCGATTTAAGGGTTTATGATTTTTTTTTAAAACAGGAGAAAAAAAAATAATATATGGTTCTAAAGTTGCTGTTCCTACCCCGAAAGAGGTTTGTGTGTGCCAACTGAAAAGGGAGAGTGGATCCTGACCCAAGTCTCCCTGTGACACACTCACCTGAGACTTAGAGGGTTTAGGTTTGGTTTTTGTATAGTCTAGTTATAAGATGTAAGTTTTTTTGGTCAGCATTAACACTGTATTTACATGTGCTTGGGGGTGTGAGACTTTTCTTTCAGATGGGCGGGCAGGCAAAGTTTGAGATTCTCACGTAAACAGTTTCTGTGGCTTCACTTTGTCAGAATCCTCACCCCCACCCCCGCACAGTAAGCACTATTCCTACTATTACAATCCAACCCCCTCTCCTCTGCCTTACTTATAAAGTTTTCGGAAAGCTTGTAGCCCTGAGTGAGGTTTCCTTGAGACAGTGGAGAACTCCTACTTTCAAAGCTGTCTTAAGTTGTAGCAGTGTCAGTTACACTGGAATTGAATTATTTGTCCAAACACACACAAGCTCAAAGTCCTTGTCTGATCTGAGATTATTCCTGTGTGAAGAATAAGCTTTTCTAAAAATAAGTTTGTGTTGTAGGGCTGTTGGAAAGTTGTTTTGGTTGCTGATAACTTGCTGCCTCACTTTGTCAGGCTGAGGGATAAGCCTGTGGTTCAGCCTCATTATTTCACACTGCACTTTATTTTCCCCACCCCTCTGTGCTTCTTGAGGCTAATACACTGGAAACAATTCCCTCCTACACCGTGCCTCTCTTCCCAAAGCTCCCCTCTATCCATCTAAAACCAGAAACTAGGCCCCTGAATCTGCTCAGAGAGTGTGGGGGGATAGTCAAAAAAAAAAACTCGCCATCAGTTAAGGGCTTTTCTCACTGCAGGTCTAAGCTCCCTGAGATTCTGTCCTTTCCTCCTACCTGGGCGCTGGGCGCAGTGTTTGTACAATTAAAGCATCGAATAAATTATTAATTTTTTGAAAATAATGCCGTATCTAAAGCACCTTTTGAGATGTTGCAATGTTGACGTTTTTATGGTGGAATTAGCTACCATCACCGCAGCACTCAGCGAGAACCTCTGCCTTTGATTTTTAAATCACCTTGTGCTTTGAGTTCACCACTGCTAAGAAACTACTGGCTTTGCTTTTTGTATTAAGGAGT